>NW_026968364.1:0-101071 GCF_028390025.1 Pseudophryne corroboree
CTTCCTTTGTTCTCTCCTCCTCGTGTGTGCGTTATTTGTTTTCTCATACGTCCTAGAGGATGCTGGGATCACATTAAGAACCATGGGGTATAGACGGGATCCGCAGGAGACATGGGCACTTTAAGACTTTCAAAGGGTGTGAACTGTCTCCTCCCTCTATGCCCCTCCTCCAGACTCCAGTTTTAGAATTGTGCCCAGTGAGACTGGATGCACTACAGGGGAGCTCTACTGAGTTTCTCTGAAAAGACTTATGTTAGTTTTTCTTATTTTCAGGGAGGCTGCTGGCAACAGTCTCCCTGCTTCGTGGAACTTAGGGGAGAGAAGTATGACCAACTTCTAGTGAGTTCAATGGCTCTGCTTCTGGCTGACAGGACACCATTAGCTCCTGAGGGTGCTGATCGCTGGGTACGCCTAGATGCCCACTCCCGTAGCCTGCCATCACCCCCTTACAGAGCCAGAAGTCAGAAGACAGGCGAGTAGCAGAAGAACAGAAGACTTCTTCTCCAGTGACGGCATTCTGAGTTACCACGCAGCGAGCGGAATGCTGTGCGCCATGCTTCCACACACACACAGGCACTGCAGGGTGCAGGGCATGTGGGTGGGTGGGGGGGGGCACCCTGGGCAGCATAAATTCCTCACAAAAGGCTGGCAAAAGTGGACATTAGTGCCTGGGCACTGTCCTTACCCCGCCAGCGTAATTAATTATTTGTTTCTGAGCGGGACAGAAGCGTGCCATTACAGCGGCGGGGCTTCTTCCTCACCTCACCAGCACATCTATAGAGCGTTACAAGTCTATCACTATAGAGTTTATTATTTCCCAGACTGTGTACTTTTGGCGCTGGGTTGTGAGCTGAAAAATCCTCTCTGTCCCTCTGACAGATTTACTGTAGGTCTATCCCCATTAAGCCGATGTGTCTGTGGGTACTTGGTACATGTGTGTCAACATGTCGGTGGCTGAATGTTTTTCCCAAGAGGAAACTATATTAGGAATGCAGACATATGATGGTGGCCCTGTTGGCACCAGCAATAACTGACTGGGTGAAAGTTTCAATAATATCAGAGTGAGGTTGGATAAATCTGTGTCCCAGACACAGACGTAGAGAATAGATGTGATGTTCATGGCTATGCTTCTTTTCCCTCAGGCCCGCAAAAATGTTACTACACACTGATACTGACTCGGATACTGATTCCTATGTCGACCATAATATTTCCTGATTAGATCCAATATTGGCAAGGAGCATTCAGTACATGATTGTGGATATTAAGGACATATTAACATCACTGAGGACCCTGCTGTTCCTGACAAAGGGGTCTATATGTATGTATATATAGATATATAATGAAAGCTGATGTAACGTTCCTCCATCTCTGTTTGAGAAAGTCTGGGCCAGCTCGACAAGATGGTTTCAAATCCCCAAAAGGTTTCCGATTGTTTATTCATTTCCTGCTGCGGACAGAATAAAGTGGGAGTCACCCCCTGTTCTGCACGGGGCCCTGTCACAAATCCAGCGGATCGTATGCAGGAAGCTACATTATTTCTAGTTATGTAACCACGGGTACATTACTTAGACCTGCCATTACATGCGCATGGGTGAGAAGTAGTATTCAAGAATTGGTCGAATACCTTGTCTTCCGATATACAGTATTTGCTGGCGTATAAGACTACTTTTTTGCCCTGAAAAACATGCCTCCAAGTGGGGGGGTCGTCTTATACGCCGGGTGCACTTTAGTTGGGATAGACATAGCTGCCATAGTGGCCTTCCGATACTCGCCCGGTGCCCATAGTGGCCTCCCGATGCCCGCCCACCTCATTCTACTCACCATCCAGTATCGCGCGATATCCAGTGCGGCCGAGGCGGGTCACTAGTGCCAATTACAGGGAGATGCAGGGATTGGCCGGAGGCGCTGCAGTCGCGTTGTGGCCGTACAATGGTGACAATGACAGGTACTGTAATGGCACTAATACTAATACTAATGGCACTCATGTGAAACCGGTAACACTAAATGCACACAGGGGTATACTTTTATACATTTTACAACTTTCTCCTCGCCCCCTCCCCCCTTCTTATGCATACCTTGATAAATACTCCCTATCCAAATCTCTTATCAGGTCATAATATACAGTATGTCACAAATCTGATGTTCTTTTACATTTTATTTGGTGTGTGGAAGGGGGTAGTCTTATACGGCGAGTATATAACAAACTCTATATTTTGAGTGGAAATGTTGGGGGTCGTCTTATACGCCCAGTCGTCTTATACGCCGGCAAATACGGTAGATATCTTGGAGAGATGGGATACTCCTTACGTTGGATCATATCAAGGACACTGCAGCATACTTACGACTGCAAGGGATATAGGACTCTTGAGTTCACGGGCCAATTTCATGGCAGTCTCGGATAGGAGGGCATTGTGGATTCACCAAGGGAATGCTGATGCTGACTCCAAGAAGAAAGGGAGTCTCTTCCCTATGAAGGTGAAGCCTTGTTTGGCAACGGCCTAGTTAATTTGATCTCGGCAGCTCCCGCAGGTAAGTCAACCTTCTTGCCCTATGTTCCCTCTCAACGGATGAAGACGCATCATTGTCTAACGCAGTCATTTTGTCCCAATAGATATGCAAGAAGTTAAGATTCCCCTTTCTTTGCAGGTAGAGGAAGGAGAAGAGGGAAGAGGTCTGTAGCCTCTTCAAGATCGCAGGAGCAGAGATCGTCCTCTGCTTCTGCCAAATCCACTGCATGACGCTGGGGCTCTCTTGCAGGAGCCCACACCAGTGGGGGCACGTCTAAAACACTTCAGTCAGTTCTGGATTAATTTGGACCTGGACTCGTGGGTTTTACAAATAGTGTCACAAGGGTACAAACTGGGGTTTCAAGACGTTCCCCCTCACCGATTGTTCAAATCGGCCTTAGTCAGCAGGGAGAAGGTTTTTATTCAAGCCTCTTCGTGCTCCCGAAGCCGGACGGCTCAGTCAGACCAATCTTAAATCTGAAATCCCTCAATTTCTACCTAAAGAAATTTAATTTCAAGATGGAATCTCTCAGGGTAGGGATCTCCAGTCCGGAGGAAGGAGATTTCATGGTTTTGGTAGACATAAGGATGCCTAATTACATGTTCCCGTTTAGCCACTGCATCAAGCTACCTGAGGTTTGCAATTCAGGATTGTCATTACCAATTTCAGACGTTGCCATTTGGTCTGTCCACAGCTCCGAGGATTTTCACCAGGGTGATGGTGGAAATGATGGTTCTCCTTCGCAAGCAAGGAGTCACAATTATGCCGTACTTGGATGATCTCCTGATAAAGGCGAGATCCAGGGACCAGTTGGTGCAAAACATCTACTCTCCCTGACAGTTCTTCAACAACATGGTTGGCTCCTAAACTTGCCAAAATCGCAGTTGGTCCCAATGACGCGGTTGTTGTTTCTGGGAGTCATACTGGACACAGAAGAGGCTTTCTTCCAGTGGAAAGGCTATGGAGTTCCAGAGTCTGGTCAAACAAATTCTGAAACCAGCAAGAGTGTTAATCCATCAATGCATTCTGTTGCTGGGGAAGATGGTTGCGGCCTACGAGGCCATTCAGTTTGGCAGGTTCCATGCCAGAGTGTTCCAGTGGGACCTGTTGGACAAGTGGTCCGGATCCCACCTACACATGCACCGGAGGATAATCCTGTCTTCCAAGACCAGAATCTTACTCCATTGGTGGCTGCACAGTTCTCACCTCCTAGAGGGGCGATGGTTCGGGATCCAGGACTGGATCCTAGGGACCATGGATGCAACCCTCCGAGGCTGGGGAGCAGTCACACAGGGGGAAAACATCCAAGGAAGATGGTCAAGTCAGGAAAGTTTTCTCCACATAAATGTTCTGGAGTTAAGGGCCATTTAATAACTGCAGACACAGTACGCACTGGGACGGGTGCCCAGCATCCTCTACGGACTAAGAGAAAAGGATTTACCGGTAGGTATTAAAATCCTATTTTCTCTAACGTCCTAGAGGATGCTGGGGACTCCGTAAGGACCATTGGGATAGATAGGCTCCGCAGGAGACATGGGTACTTTAAGAAAGACTTTAGTTCTGGGTGTGCACTGGCTCCTCCCTCTATGCCCCTCCTCCAGACCTCAGTTTGATACTGTGCCCAGTGGAGACTGGGTGCTTTTCAGGAGCTCTCCTGAGCTTTCTGACAGAAAGTATTTTGTTAGGTTTTTAATTTTCAGGGAGCACTGCTGGCAACAGACTCCCTCATCGAGGGACTGAGGGGAGAGAAGCAGCCCTACTCTCTGAGTTGCAAGGTCCAGCTTCTTAGGCTACTGGACACCATTAGCTCCAGAGGGATTGGTACGCAGGATCTCACCCTCGCCGTCCGTCCCAGAGCCGCGCCTCCGTCCCCCTTGCAGAGCCGGAAGATAGAAGCCGGGTGAGTATGAGAAGAAAAGAAGACTTCAGAGGCGGCAGAAGACTTCATGATCTTCACTGAAGTAACGCACAGCACTGCAGCTGTGCGCCATTGCTCCCATACACCTCACACACTCCGGTCACTGTAAGGGTGCAGGGCGCAGGGGGGGGGGGGGGCACCCTGGGCAGCAATATAAACCTCTTTTTGGCAAAAATATAACACATATACAGCGGGGCACTGTATATATGTATGAGCCCCCGCCAATTTTACAGTTTAAGCGGGACAGAAGCCTGCCGCCGAGGGTGCGGGGCTTCTCCCTCAGCACTCACCAGCGCCATTTTTTCTTCACAGCACCGCTGAGAGGAAGCTCCCCGGACTCTCCCCTGCTTATACCACGGTAGACAAGAGAGTTGAAAAGAGGGGTGGGGGGGGCACATAATTCGCAAATTACATACAGCAGCACTACTGGGCAAACATTAAGTTACTGTTTTATTCCTGGGTTATATAGCGCTGGGGGGTGTGCTGGCATACTCTCTCTCTGTCTCTCCAAAGGGCCTTGTGGGGAAACTGTCTTCAGAAAAAGCATTCCCTGTGTGTGTGGTGTGTTGGTACACGTGTGTCGACATGTCTGAGGAAGAAGGCTATATTAGAGAGGAGCAGGAGCAAATGAATGTGGTGTCTCCGCCGACAGCTGATTGGATGGATATGTGGAATGTTTTAAATGCTAGTGTAAACTCATTGCACAAAAGATTAGACAAGGCTGAAGCTTTGGGACAGTCAGGGTCTCAACCCATGCCTGATCCTATGTTGCAGGGACTGTCAGGGTCTCATAAGCGCCCACTATCCCAGATTGTTGACACAGATACAGACACGGATTCTGACTCCAGTGTCGATTACGATGATGCAAAGTTACAGCCAAAATTGGCAAAATCCATTCGATATATGATTATGGCAATAAAAGATGTTTTGCACATCAGAGAGGAACCCCCTGTCCCTGACAAGAGGGTACATATGTACAAGGTGAAAAAGCCTGAGGTAACCTTTGAGGGGGTCACACGAGCTGAACGAGTTATGTGAAAAAGCTTGGGAATCTCCAGATAAAAGACTGCAGATTTCCAAAAGGATTCTTATGGCGTATCCTTTCCCATCAATGGATAGGTTACGATGGGAATCCTCCCCTAGGGTGGACAAAGCATTAACACGCTTATCCAAGAAGGTAGCCCTCCCGTCCCAGTATACGGCTACCCTCAAAGAGTCTGCTGACCGCAAACAGGAGATTACCCTGAAGTCCATTTATACACATTCAGGTACCTTACTCAGACCGGCAATTGCGTCGGCCTGGGTGTGTAGTGCTGTAGCGGCATGGACGGATACCTTATCTGAGGGGATGGATACCCTAGATAAGGATACTATTTTATTGACCCTGGGGCATATAAGAGATGCTGTCCTATATATGTGTGTATGCAAACTACAGGTGGTGCTGCAGGGCTCACACCCTTTTACTTGTCTTGTAGAGCAACTCTGGAGCTGTTTCTGGGTCCAGCTGCTGCAAGAAATCAGCTTGAATGCTTCAGGGGCTGGGGCATGGCCAACATGAGCCCACACTGATGGGGGATGGGGGTGTATAAAGCGATTTAGGGGTCATCCAAGCGCAACCCCACAAAGGCCGCCATGCCCTGCGTGACCCTTTTCTCTTTTCATATGCAGACGAGGGTTGCAGCCAACTATGCCCACTGCTTGGATGACATCACTATATGCAAATCCATCTGCTGCAGGCCTTCCCCCAGGAATGCTTGCAGTAGTTGTTGCATTTGGTTTGTTGTTTGGGGGTGCTTCAGTATTAGGCAGCCTTCTGCCCTCCCACATTCGTCTGAAAATGTGTTCTCCCTGCAGTTGTTGTTCACAGATGAGAGTTCCCTTGTGCTTCCTCAGTTGAATCTCCTTAACTTGACAGGGGTGTGCCCGAGCAGCCGCCCTCCACAGCCCTATCCCAACACATACTTATCTTGCATATGAGATCTCTTGATCATGAAGATAGTTCTCACAGGGTGAGGTTCATCCATTACATTTTAAAGTAGGAAGGTACAAATTACATATTCAAATTACATATATGTGCTGGATTCAAATGTTTTCCCTCCTTCCTTTCTCAATTGTGCCCATCAGCAGCTATTCTAATGTTGCTGCCAATGGGTGTGACGCATTCATTTCTTCTGTGGGGTACACTGGACTCCACAAGGATTCACATTGTATATGTACACCAGAGTAGGATCTTGATCTGAGGCACCAACAGGCTCAAAGCTTTTGACTGTTCCCAAGATGCTCAGCGCCCCCTCCTCTATAACCTCGCTTCCATGAACAGGGAGCTCAGTTTGTAGTTGGTGCCTTCAGTAGCAGGCCACTTAACAGGGGGCTGCCTCAGGCAGCCTATTCTTAGCTATTAATTTTGGCAAGAAAAGAAGAACTTTTTTTATAAGAATCTACAAGGGCTGCAGCAGGCTAGGTCTAATAGACCTCTTTACTGCAGCTCCATCACTCCCAGTGGCGCAGTATACTCCCGTGCCCCGGTTGCTGGGTCACTGCAGCGGAGGCTCCGGTTTCTTCCTAAGGTCAGTCACACACACACCGCCCTCCGGGATCACGAGGCCGCTGATGGGGGCGGGCCGTGTGCGCACTGGCGTGGACACTGATTACTGGGCAGCCGCTCCACTAGCCACCAGGGACAGTTAAGGAGCACAGCTCTGGGGTTTTTTCTCCTATATTAACCCCATTTTGTACTACCCGCAGTGCATTGTGATAGGTAATGGGGCCTGATTCAGGTTGGATCGCAATCCAACTGCAAAAACTGCTAAGAGCATACGCCTGCATTTTCTGCGGCACCCCGCAGATAATGCGATCACCTCTGCCTGTGAATCGGTGAAGGGGGGGGGGGGAGGGGGGTCAACAACACTCCATTTCCAAGTCGGAGATGGAGCGGTGCGGGGGCACGGTTTCAAAATGGGGTCGGCAACGGAGAAACAGGAGGCGTGGTCAGAGCAGCTGCATGACATCACATGGGCCGGACTCTGCCAGTGGAGCCCCAGCGTCATGAGGTAGATTTTGTAGAGGCCGGGGAGGACTTCTGTTCCTTGGAACTAGCTGTGTTGTGCAGCTTTATTCCTCTGCCCCTACCTCTGGCAAGAAAGGACGCACCTCGCACTTTCTTGTTTCTTTGTGACCGAAAGGACTGCATTTGATAATGCGGAGCGTTCTTATGCTGTGAGGGAACATAAGGTAAAAAATTTGATTTTCCAACTGTAGCTGTGCGTGTTAATGCTTTGTCCATCCTACGGGAGGATTTCCATCGTAACCTATCCGTTGATGAAAAAGGATACGCCATAAGAATCCTTTTGGAAATCTGCAGTCTTTTATCTGGAGATTCCCAAGCTTTTTCACATAACTCGTTCAGCTCGTGTGACCCCCTCAAAGGTTACCTCAGGCTTCTTTCCCTTGTACATATGTACCCTCTTGTCAGGGACAGGGGGTTCCTCTGTGATGTGCAAAACATCTTTTATTGCCATAATCATATATCGAATGGATTTTGCCAATTTTGGCTGTAACTTTGCATCATCGTAATCGACACTGGAGTCAGAATCCGTGTCGGTATCTGTGTCAACAATCTGGGATAGTGGGCGCTTATGAGACCCTGACAGTCCCTGCAACATAGGATCAGGCATGGGTTGAGTCCCTGACTGTCCCAAAGCTTCAGCCTTGTCTAATCTTTTGTACAATGAGTTTACACTAGCATTTAAAACATTCCACATATCCATCCAATCAGGTGTCAGCGGAGACACCACATTCATTTGCTCCCGCTCCTCTCTAATATAGCCTTCTTCCTCAGACATGTCGACACACGTGTACCGACACACCACACACACAGGGAATACTTTTTCTGAAGACAGTTTCCCCACAAGGCCCTTTGGAGAGACAGAGAGAGAGTATGCCAGCACACTCCCCAGCGCTATATAACCCAGGAATAACACAGTAACTTAATGTTTGTCCAGTAGCGCTGCTGTATGTAATTTGCGCCGAATTATGTGCCCCCCCTCTCTTTTCAACCCTCTTCTCTACCGTGGTATAAGCAGGGGAGAGTCCGGGGAGCTTCCTCTCAGCGGTGCTGTGGAGAAAAAATGGCGCTGGTGAGTGCTGAGGGAGAAGCCCCGCCCCCTCGGCGGCGGGCTTCTGTCCCGCTTAAACTGTAAAATTGGTGGGGGCTCATACATATATACAGTGCCCAGCTGTATATATGTTATATTTTTGCCAAAAAGAGGTTTATATTGCTGCCCAGGGCGCCCCCCCTGCGCCCTGCACCCTTATAGTGACCGGAGTATGTGAGGTGTATGGGAGCAATGGCGCACAGCTGCAGTGCTGTACGCTACCTCAGTGAAGATCATGAACTCTGTGGAGCCCGTCTATCCCCATGGTCCTTACGGAGTCCCCAGCATCCTCTAGGCCGTTAGAGAAACTAGGATTTTAATACCTACCGGTAAATCCTTTTCTCTTAGTCTGTTGAGGATGCTGGGCACCCGTCCCAGTGTGTACTGTGTCTGCAGTTATTAAATGGCCCTTAACTCCAGAACATTTATGTGGAGACAACCTTCCTGACTTGACCATCTTCCTTGGACGTTTTCCCCCTGTGTGACTGCTCCCCAGCCTCGGAGGGTTGCATCTGTGGTCCCTAGGATCCAGTCCTGGATCCCGAACCATCGCCCCTCAAGGAGGTGAGAACTGTGCAGCCACCAATGGAGTGAGATTCTGGTCTTGGAAGACAGGATTATCCTCCGGTGCATGTGTAGGTGGGATCCGGACCAATTGTCCAACAGGTCCCACTGGAACACTCTGGCATGGAACCTGCCAAACTGAATGGCCTCGTAGGCCACAACCATCTTCCCCAGCAACTGAATGCATTGATGGATTAACACTCTTGCTGGTTTCAGAATTTGTTTGACCAGACTCTGGATCTCCATAGCCTTTCCACTGGAAGAAAACCTCTTCTGTGTCCAGTATGTGTTATGATTCCAGCACTCTGGTCAGAGAAGATCTTATGGCAAGGACCGGAGCACTGGAACGGAATGCTGGGGAAGGGAGCAGGACAGGAAAATAGCCCCTTGCGCCCTAACTCTGTTGTCTCACCCGTGTTGTCAGAAATCCCCTGCGAGACTATGGTTTCTTGAGCCCTTGGCAGCCGCGTTTGAAGGGCGGATCATGTCTGCCCAACTTCGATGCCCCCCGGTCTTAATGAGAGACAAAGGGAAACCCGAGACAGGGTGATAACAAGAGGCCCTCTAACTAAACAACCAGGCCAGGGGATAAGCAAACTCAAAACTATAATATGTGCGGAGAAACCGCCAGGAAAAAGGACAACCAAAATATCCACTTGTCCAATTCTCCTACCCGGCACCGCCGAGTACCAGAGAGGACTTGTGGAAGCGGAACCCTCCGCAAATGCTACAAACACAAAATATAAAAGGTAAAGTGGCTGAGCCGCAACACACGGCAGAGCCGCAACTCACGAACACCACTGGATATAAAACGGTGATCAGTCAGGACTCCAGGGAACCAAACGACCTCTTGGGATGAGATGACAACTCCCGAATACCGGACTTCTGCGGACTGGAATGACCGGATACAGCAGGACTGGAAACAGACTCTCAGCAAACAAAGGCAGCATGCAGGAAGCTATTACCGGCATCTGTGAGAAGCCCTGGGAGTGTATTTAACAAGGAGTCCTCCAATCAGCTGCTAATGGCTGATTAGAATAAATGCCGTGCAGCTGCCTTGCTGCACGGCCAGAGAGCAGGTGAATATCTTAATTTCCTAAAGCCTAGAAACGGGGAACGCGGTCCGCCAGTGGCGTCCCCGTTGCAAGGGTCCGTGCAGCTCAGCGCGCCCGGCGTCTAGCGTTGCTAGGGAGCCGGCGGCTGTACATGCACGGCATCTCTAGTTGCTAGGCGCCGGGCCGCGCAGACCATCAAGCGGACCCCGGCGCCTAACAGTACCCCCCCCTTGAGGAGGGTTCAAGGAACCCCTAAAGCCAGGTTTCTGAGGAAATTCCCGAAAAAATGCCCTCTTGAGCCTCGGGGCATGAAGATCCTTATCCAGGACCCAAGACCTTTCCTCCGGACCATAGCCTTTCCAGTGAACCAGAAAATACAGCCGATCCCGGGACAATTTGGAATCGAGAACCTTCTCTACCATGAACTCCTGTTGTCCCTGTACATCCACTGGAGATCTACCCTGAGAGATCTTCCGAGGAAATCTACTGGAAGAAACGTATTGTTTCAACAAGGAACAATGAAACGTATTTCCAATCCTGAGAGATCTTGGTAAACGTAACCGAAAGGCAACTGGGTTGACTCTTTTAATAATAAGAAATGGCCCAATAAATTTGGGTCCCAGTCTAGCTGAGGATTGTCGAAGCCTGATGTTGCGAGTCGACAACCACACCCTATCTCCCACCTTAAAAGTGCAAGGACGTCGGAGCCTGTCAGAAAGTTTCTTCTCTCGAAAAGCCGCTTTTCTGAGAGCAAGGTGCACCTTTTTCCAAATGGCTCTGAGATGGGAGGTTAAGGTAAGCGAGGAGACTGAGGAATGATGAAAAAAAGAATTAGCTCTGGGGTGAAAACCAAAAACTGAAAAGAATGGAGACTCTTTAGTGGAGGAATGACAAGAATTATTGTAAGCAAATTCAGCCAACGGAAGAAACTCGGACCAATTATTCTGGAGTTTGGCTGAATACAAGCGCAAATATTGTTTCAATGATTGGTTAACTCGTTCGGTTTGCCCGTTGGATTGTGGGTGGTAACCGGATGTTAACGACAATTTCATCTTCAATGAGGCACAAAAACATTTCCAGAATTGTGCGATGAATTGTGGACCCCGATCAGAAACAATATCAGTAGGCAACCCATGAAGCCTGAATACATGGCGGAGAAACAAAACTGCCAACCCTTGGGCAGAAGGCAATCGGGGAAGAGCAATAAAATGAGCCATTTTACTAAAACGGTCCACTACCACCCATATGACTCGGAATCCGGCTGAAAGGGGAAGGTCAACCACAAAATCCATGGAAATATGAGACCACGGCCTGAGAGGAACATTTAAGGGCATAAGTTGCCCGATGGGCAAGGAACGGGGAACCTTATGCTGTGCACAAACCTGACATGAATAAACAAATTCCTTGACGTCTTTAGAAAGACCAGGCCACCATACTGAGCGAGAGACTAACTCCAATGTCTTAGAGACTCCTGGATGCCCTGAAACTTTGTTATCATGGAATTCCGTTAAAACAGTAACTCTCAAAAACTCAGGGACGTAAAGACGACCAGCAGGAGTAATTCTAGGAGCTTGGTGTTGAAGCTGTTTTAACTGGGTAAATAAATCTTGTGTGAGGCCCGCCCAGATGACCGAAGATGGAAGTATGGGGGTAACAGGATTGTTATTGTGAACCGGAAGAAAGCTATGTGACAGGGCATCAGCCTTAGTATTCTTGGAACCAGGCCTGAAAGTGATTATAAATTTGAAACGCGTAAAAAATAATGCCCAACGTGCCTGCCGGGCATTAAGCCGCTTAGCCGATTCAATGTATTGCAGGTTCTTATGGTCAGTCAATACCGAAATAGTATGTTTTGCTCCCTCCAGCCAATGCCTCCACTCCTCGAAAGCCCATTTTACCGCCAGTAACTCCCGATTACCAACGTCATAGTTGGATTCAGCGGAGGAGAATTTCCTGGACATAAAGGCACAAGGATGTAACTCCAGAGACTCCGGATCCTTTTGAGAAAGGATAGCCCCCACTCCAACCTCCGAGGCATCAACCTCCACCACAAAGGGCAATTCCGGATTAGGATGTCTGAGGACTGGAGCCGAGACAAAGGCTTGTTTCAAGGCCCGGAAGGACAACTCAGCTTCACGCGACCAGTTGGTAGGATCCGCTCCTTTCTTTGTCAGAGCTACAATGGGAGCAACCAGGTCAGAAAAAGAATGAATGAACCTCCTATAATAATTCGCAAACCCTAAAAAACGCTGAATTGCTTTTAAATTGGTGGGTTGCGCCCAACTAAGGATGGCCTGGAGTTTCTTTGGTTCCATGGAAAATCCCTGAGGGGAAATTATGTACCCTAAAAAAGATACTTCCGTGACATGAAACTCACACTTCTCCAGCTTGGCATATAAATGATTCTCACATAACTTTTGAAGAACCAGACGCACCTGGGTAACATGTTGTTCCATTGATTTAGAAAAAATCAGGATGTCGTCTAAGTAAACGACCACGAATTTCCCTAGGAAGTCACGGAGCACATCGTTAATGAGGTCTTGAAAAACTGCCGGAGCATTGGACAGGCCGAACGGCATCACCAGGTATTCGTAGTAACCCGACTGAGTACTGAAGGCCGTTTTCCACTCATCTCCAGATTTAATTCGGATGAGGTTGTACGCTCCTCTAAGGTCAATTTTAGAAAAAAATCACAGCAGAACGTAACTGATCAAAGAGTACAGAAATCAACGGCAAAGGATAGGTGTTTATAACTGAGATCTTATTCAGGGCTCTAAAATCAATGCAAGGTCTAAGCGAGCCATCCTTTTTCTCCACAAAGAAGAAGCCTGCACTTAAAGGAGATTTTGATGGTCTAATAAATCCTTTCTCAAGGCTCTCCTTTACATAATCATTCATAGCCGCAGTTTCTGGCCCGGATAATGCATATAATCTTCCCTTTGGCAATGCGGCACCAGGAATTAACTCAATAGCACAATCATAAGGCCGATGGGGAGGCAGAATGTCCGCATTGCCTTTGGAGAAAACATCAGCAAACTCCTGGTATTCCACCGGAATGAGTTCTGGAATGATAGCTGCTACTCTGACTGGAAACGTGATACATTCCTTATCACAAAAAGTACCCCAATGTGAAATCTCCCCCGACCGCCAATCAATGGTGGGATTATGAAAGGCCAGCCAAGGGTGACCCAGAACAACTGGAACTGCTGGGCAATGTGTAAGAAAGAACTCGATTTTCTCGGAATGTAGAGCTCCTACTGTAAGTAGTACAGGGGTTGTACGGAGAGAAATAATCCCATTAGACAGCGGACTCCCATCTAAGCCATGCATGGTGACACACCTACCCAAAGGTAACTGAGGAATGCCTAAGGCCTTAGCCCAAGTTAAATCCATAAAGTTTCCTGCAGCTCCACTGTCAACAAAAGCCGACACCGAAGAACTGAGGCTGCCAAAGGAAACTTTAACTGGGACTAAAAGGGAGTTATTCGAGGAGATAAGCTGCAGACCTAGGTGAACCCCCTCACAATTCACCTGGTCAAAGCATTTCCCGACTTGTTCGGACAATTACGAGCAAAATGTCCCTTACCCCCACAGTACAGACAAAGACCAGAATTTTGCCTTCTGGCTCTTTCTTCAGGAGACAGCCGGGAGAGACCCATCTGCATGGTCTCCTCTACGTCTTCAGGAATGGAATATACACACGGACTTGACCTTACAGGTGCTCCTTTTTCAGCCCTCCGCTCTCTGAGACGACGATCAATCTTAATAGAAAGCTCCATGAGTTTATCGAGAGTCTCAGGAGCGGGGTACTGAAGGAGACTGTCTTTTATAGACTCTGATAAGCCGAGGCGAAACTGACTGCGCAGGGCTGGGTCATTCCAGCCACAGTCGTTCGACCAACGGCGAAACTCCGTACAATAAACCTCTGCAGGATTTCTACCCTGTCTGAGAGCGCGCAACTGACTTTCAGCGGACGCCTCTCTATCAGGGTCATCATACAAGAGCCCTAAAGACTCAAAAAAAGCGTCAACTGACAACAATGCCGGATCCTCTGCTCTTAAACCAAATGCCCAGGTCTGAGGATCCCCCTGGAGCAAAGAAATAATAAACCCGACCCGCTGAGATTCAGTACCCGAGGAAGTCGGTCTTAAACGAAAATAAAGTTTACAGGATTCTTTAAAATTAAAAAACTCTTTTCTATCACCAGAAAAACGGTCAGGCAAATGCATCTTTGGTTCAGGGACTACCCTTGGGGAAGCTCGCAAAAGATCTTCCTGCGACTTCACCCGAAGAGAAAGATCCTGAACCATCTGAGTAAGTTCTTGAATCTGGCTGACTAAGAGCTGACCAGGATTTGGCCCTAAACCTGTTGGATTCATGAGGCCGATAAACTCTCACAAAACTGAATGAGAAAAAATTAAACCCCGTTTAATTTTAAGTTTTGGTATGGCCGGTAATAATGTTATGATTCCAGCACTCTGGTCAGAGAAGATCTTATGGCAAGGACTGGAGCACTGGAACGGAATGCTGGGGAAGGGAGCAGGACAGGAAAATAGCCCCTGGCGCCCTAACTCTGTTGTCTCACCCGTGTTGTCAGAAATCCCCTGCGAGACTATGGTTTCTTGAGCCCTTGGCAGCCGCGTTTGAAGGGCGGATTATGTCTGCCCAACTTCGATGCCCCCCGGTCTTAATGAGAGACAAAGGGAAACCCGAGACAGGGTGATAACAAGAGGCCCTCTAACTAAACAACCAGGCCAGGGGCTAAGCAAACTCAAAACTATAATATGTGCGGAGAAACCGCCAGGAAAAAGGACAACCAAAATATCCACTTGTCCAATTCTCCTACCCGGCACCGCCAAGTACCAGAGAGGACTTGTGGAAGCGGAACCCTCCACAAATGCTCCAAACACAAAATATAAAAGGTAAAGCGGCTGAGCCGCAACACACGGCAGAGCCGCAACTCACGAACACCACTGGATATAAAACGGTGATCAGTCAGGACTCCAGGGAACCAAACGACCTCTTGGGATGAGATGACAACTCCCGAATACCGGACTTCTGCGGACTGGAATGACCGGATACAGCAGGACTGGAAACAGACTCTCAGCAAACAAAGGCAGCATGCAGGAAGCTATTACCGGCGTCTGTGAGAAGCCCTGGGAGTGTATTTAACAAGGAGTCCTCCAATCAGCTGCTAAAGGCTGATTAGAATAAATGCCGTGCAGCTGCCTTGCTTCACGGCCAGAGAGCAGGTGAATATCTTAATTTCCTAAAGCCTAGCAACGGGGAACGCGGTCCGCCAGTGGCGTCCCCGTTGCTAGGGTCCGTGCGGCTCAGCGCGCCCGGCGTCTAGCGTTGCTAATGAGCCGGCGGCTGTACGTGCATGGCGTCTCTAGTTGCTAGGCGCCGGGCCGCGCAGACCATCAAGCGGACCCCGGCGCCTAACAGTATGACTCCCAAAAACAACAACCGCGTCATTGGGACCAACTGCGATTTTGGCAAGTTTAGGAGCCAACCATGTTGTTGAAGAACTGTCAGGGAGAGTGCAATGTTTTGCACCAACTGGTCCCTGGATCTCGCCTTTATGAGGAGATCATCCAAGTACGGGATAATTGTGACTCCTTGCTTGCGAAGGAGAACCATAATTTCCGCCATCACCCTGGTGAAAATCCTCGGAGCCGTGGACAGACCAAACGGCAATGTCTGAAATTGGTAATGACAATCCTGAATTGCAAACCTTAGGTAGCTTGAGGCAGTGGCTAAATGGGAACATGTAAGTAGGCATCCTTAATGTCTACCAAAACCATGAAATCTCCGTCCTCCGGACTGGAGATCACTGCCCTGAGAAATTCCATCTTGAAATTGAATTTCTTTAGGAAGAAATTGAGGGATTTCAGATTTAAGATTGGTCTGACTGAGCCGTCCGGCTTCGGGACCACGAAGAGGCTTGAATAAAAACCTTCTCCCTGCTGACTAAGGCCAATTTGAACAATCGGTGAGGGGGAACGTCTTGAAACCCCAGTTTGTACCCTTGGGAAACTATTTGTAAAACCCACGAGTCCAGGTCCGAATGAATCCAGAACTGACTGAAGAGTTTTAGACGTGCCCCCACTGGTGTGGGCTCCTGCAAGAAAGCCCCAGTGTCATGCAGTGGATTTGGCAGAAGCAGAGGACAATCTCTGGTCCTGCGATCTTGAAGAGGCTACAGACCTCTTCCTTTTCCTTCCTCTACCTGCAAAGAAAGGGGAATCTTAACTTCTTGCATATCTATTGGGCCAAAATGACTGCGGTAGATAATGATGCGTCTTCATCCGTTGAGAGGGAACATAGGGCAAGAAGGTTGACTTACCATTGAAATGAGGATGCATCTTGCTGCCTTTCCAATGAAGCAAGTTTAATTTAGTAATAGGTGAAAAACCATCCCTACAAAGGTGTTAATCAGAGACTTGGCTTTGTGGACACTTTTCAGAGAACAAATTTGTTAGCATAAAAATAAAGCCAGAAAATGAAGAGCTGTTTAATCACGCAATTTGATTTTTTTGCCAGCATATTTCTTTTTCTCTGCAACCCACTGCTAAATTGTGCTTCCTAGATGTTTTTATAAAATCACTGAATCAAATCTAACTCTGATTACATCAGAGAAGGCCAGGTACCCTACACCATAACAGGGGGTATGAAATTTGACTTGTCTACTTAAAGATCACCAAAATCTGATAACAAGGTCAATTACGTCCCTGGGTGGGATTGAACCACCAACCTTTTGGTTAATAGCCGTACACACTAACTGATTGCGCCACAGAGACACTTTGCAAAAGTCCATACTGACAAATGCTAATAAGCATTCATCTAAAACGTTTCCTAGAAAAACTTAAAAAAGTCAATAATCTGGAGAGTTTTTGTAAGATGTTTCTTCTATCAACCAACGAAGAAACACATTGGTACTTTCCCATGATGATTGAGTGCTTCAGGATCTCTTGCACTTACATGTGCAGCAGAGTACAGCAATGGAAGCATGCTGGGCCCATAACCCAGAGGTAGGCCGATTGAAACTATCCTCTGCTATATGCAATTTTTTGTTTGTTAATTAAAGTAATCCAAAACTGGGATTGATATTTTGGCTCTTTTATTTTTACTTAAAGTACAATAACTTTTACCATTTTAATTTGTTTTAATAGTATATTGACAGTATTGTTTTCTTTCAAAAATCCACTTAATTTTCTTTACCCTATTATTAAAATGGTAATTGACAAAAACAAACTACATTGTCACCTGAAGAGCAATACAAAATGTACAAGTGATATATTAAAATCATCTTTCCAGCTTGAATTTCAATGATGTATTGGGGCAACGATTTTGTGAGAAACATCTTCACCCTTAAATAAAGATTTTCTTAATTCCTTACCTGTGTGCTAATTAGATATCACCTTGTTTTCACATTAAACAGACTTCCACATGAGAAAGCAGCAAGGATGCAGTGGCGTTAATGTTTCCTGGTGTCAACCTGTATTATTTCAGTAGACATTGAAATGAGGATGCATCTTGCTGCCTTTCCAATGAAGCAAGTTTAATTTAGTAATAGGTGAAAAACCATCCCTACAAAGGTGTTAATCAGAGACTTGGCTTTGTGGACACTTTTCAGAGAACAAATTTGTTAGCATAAAAATAAAGCCAGAAAATGAAGAGCTGTTTAATCACTCAAATGGATTTTTTTGCCAGCATATTTCTTTTTCTCTGCAACCCACTGCTAAATTGTGCTTCCTAGCTGTTTTTATAAAATCACTGAATCAAATCTAACTCTGATTACATCAGAGAAGGCCAGGTACCCTACACCATAACAGGGGGTATGAAATTTGACTTGTCTACTTAAAGATCACCAAAATCTGATAACAAGGTCAATTACGTCCCTGGGTGGGATTGAACCACCAACCTTTTGGTTAATAGCCTTACACACTAACTGATTGCGCCACAGAGACACTTTGCAAAAGTACATACTGACAAATGCTAATAAGCATTCATCTAAAACGTTTCCTAGAAAAACTTAAAAAAGTCAATAATCTGGAGAGTTTTTGTAAGATGTTTCTTCTATCAACCAACGAAGAAACACATTGGTACTTTCCCATGATGAGTGAGTGCTTCAGGATCTCTTGCACTTACATGTGCAGCAGAGTACAGCAATGGAAACATGCTGGGCCCATAACCCAGAGGTAGGCAGATTGAAACTATCCTCTGCTATATGCATTTTTTTGTTTGTTAATTAAAGTAATCCAAAACTGGGATTGATATTTTGGCTCTTTTATTTTTACTTAAAGTACAATAACTTTTACCATTTTAATTTGTTTTAATAGTATATTGACAGTATTGTTTTCTTTCAAAAATCCACTTAATTTTCTTTACCCTATTATTTAAATGGTAATTGACAAAAACAAACTACATTGTCACCAGAAGAGCAATTCAAAATGTACAAGTGATATATTAAAATCATCTTTCCAGCTTGAATTTCAATGATGCATTGGGGCAACGATTTTGTGAGAAACATCTTCACCCTTAAATAAAGATTTTCTTAATTCCTTAACTGTGTGCTAATTAGATATCACCTTGTTTTCATATTAAACAGACTTCCACATGAGAAAGCAGCAAGGATGAATTGGCGTTAATGTTTCCTGGTGTCAACTTGTAATATTTCAGTAGACATTGAAATGAGGATGCATCTTGCTGCCTTTCCAATGAAGCAAGTTTAATTTAGTAATAGGTGAAAAACCATCCTTACAAAGGTGTTAATCAGAGACTTGGCTTTGTGGACACTTTTCAGAGAACAAATTTGTTAGCATAAAGATAAAGCCAGAAAATAAAGAGCTGTTTAATCACTCAATTGGATTTTTCTGCCAGCATATTTTTTTTCTCTGCAACCAACTGCTAAATTGTGCTTCCTAGCTGTTTTTATAAAATCACTGAATCAAATCTAACTCTGATTACATCAGAGAAGGCCAGGTACCCTACACCATAACAGGGGGTTTGAAATTTTGACTTGTCTACTTAAAGATCACCAAAATCTGATAACAAGGTCAATTAGGTCCCTGGGTGGGATTGAACCACCAACCTTTTGGTTAATAGCCATACATACTAACTGATTTCGCCACAGAGACACTTTGCAAAAGTTAATACTGACAAAGGCTAATAAGCATTCATCTAAAACGTTTCCTAGAAAAACTTTAAAAAGTCAATAATCTGGAGAGTTTTTGTAAGATGTTTCTTCCATCAACCAACGAAGAAACACATTGGTACTTTCCCATGATGAGTGAGTGCTTCAGGATCTCTTGCACTTACATGTGCAGCAGAGTACTGCAATGGAAGCATGCTGGGCCCATAACCCAGAGGTAGGCAGATTGAAACTATCCTCTGCTATATGCATTTTTTTTTTGTTAATTAAAGTAATCCAAAACTGGGATTGATATTTTGGCTCTTTTATTTTTACTTAAAGTACAATAACTTTTACCATTTTAATTTGTTTTAATAGTATATTGACAGTATTGTTTTCTTTCAAAAATCCACTTCATTTTCTTTACCCTATTATTAAAATGGTAATTGACAAAAACAAACTACATTGTCACCAGAAGAGCAATACAAAATGTACAAGTGATATATTAAAATCATCTTTCCAGCTTGAATTTCAATGATGCATTGGGGCAACGATTTTGTGAGAAACATCTTCACCCTTAAATAAAGATTTTCTTAATTCCTTACCTGTGTGCTAATTAGATATCACCTTGTTTTCACATTAAACAGACTTCCACATGAGAAAGCAGCAAGGATGCAGTGGCGTTAATGTTTCCTGGTGTCAACCTGTATTATTTCAGTAGACATTGAAATGAGGATACATCTTGCTGCCTTTCCAATGAAGCAAGTTTAATTTAGTAATAGGTGAAAAACCATCCCTACAAAGGTGTTAATCAGAGACTTGGCTTTGTGGACACTTTTCAGAGAACAAATTTGTTAGCATAAAAATAAAGCCAGAAAATAAAGAGCTGTTTAATCACTCAATTGGATTTTTCTGCCAGCATATTTTTTTTCTCTGCAACCCACTGCTAAATTGTGCTTCCTAGCTGTTTTTATAAAATCACTGAATCAAATCTAACTCTGATTACATCAGAGAAGGCCAGGTACCCTACACCATAACAGGGGGTTTGAAATTTTGACTTGTCTACTTAAAGATCACCAAAATCTGATAACAAGGTCAATTAGGTCCCTGGGTGGGATTGAACCACCAACCTTTTGGTTAATAGCCATACATACTAACTGATTTCGCCACAGAGACACTTTGCAAAAGTTAATACTGACAAAGGCTAATAAGCATTCATCTAAAACGTTTCCTAGAAAAACTTTAAAAAGTCAATAATCTGGAGAGTTTTTGTAAGATGTTTCTTCCATCAACCAACGAAGAAACACATTGGTACTTTCCCATGATGAGTGAGTGCTTCAGGATCTCTTGCACTTACATGTGCAGCAGAGTACTGCAATGGAAGCATGCTGGGCCCATAACCCAGAGGTAGGCAGATTGAAACTATCCTCTGCTATATGCATTTTTTTTTGTTAATAAAAGTAACCCAAAACTGGGATTGATATTTTGGCTCTTTTATTTTTACTTAAAGTACAATAACTTTTACCATTTTAATTTGTTTTAATAGTATATTGACAGTATTGTTTTCTATCAAAAATCCACTTCATTTTCTTTACCCTATTATTAAAATGGTAATTGACAAAAACAAACTACATTGTCACCAGAAGAGCAATACAAAATGTACAAGTGATATATTAAAATCATCTTTCCAGCTTGAATTTCAATGATGCATTGGGGCAACGATTTTGTGAGAAACATCTTCACCCTTAAATAAAGATTTTCTTAATTCCTTACCTGTGTGCTAATTAGATATCACCTTGTTTTCACATTAAACAGACTTCCACATGAGAAAGCAGCAAGGATGCAGTGGCGTTAATGTTTCCTGGTGTCAACCTGTATTATTTCAGTAGACATTGAAATGAGGATGCATCTTGCTGCCTTTCCAATGAAGCAAGTTTAATTTAGTAATAGGTGAAAAACCATCCCTACAAAGGTGTTAATCAGAGACTTGGCTTTGTGGACACTTTTCAGAGAACAAATTTGTTAGCATAAAAATAAAGCCAGAAAATGAAGAGCTGTTTAATCACTCAAATGGATTTTTTTGCCAGCATATTTCTTTTTCTCTGCAACCCACTGCTAAATTGTGCTTCCTAGCTGTTTTTATAAAATCACTGAATCAAATCTAACTCTGATTACATCAGAGAAGGCCAGGTACCCTACACCATAACAGGGGGTATGAAATTTGACTTGTCTACTTAAAGATCACCAAAATCTGATAACAAGGTCAATTACGTCCCTGGGTGGGATTGAACCACCAACCTTTTGGTTAATAGCCTTACACACTAACTGATTGCGCCACAGAGACACTTTGCAAAAGTACATACTGACAAATGCTAATAAGCATTCATCTAAAACGTTTCCTAGAAAAACTTAAAAAAGTCAATAATCTGGAGAGTTTTTGTAAGATGTTTCTTCTATCAACCAACGAAGAAACACATTGGTACTTTCCCATGATGAGTGAGTGCTTCAGGATCTCTTGCACTTACATGTGCAGCAGAGTACAGCAATGGAAGCATGCTGGGCCCATAACCCAGAGGTAGGCAGATTGAAACTATCCTCTGCTATATGCATTTTTTTGTTTGTTAATTAAAGTAATCCAAAACTGGGATTGATATTTTGGCTCTTTTATTTTTACTTAAAGTACAATAACTTTTACCATTTTAATTTGTTTTAATAGTATATTGACAGTATTGTTTTCTTTCAAAAATCCACTTCATTTTCTTTACCCTATTATTAAAATGGTAATTGACAAAAACAAACTACATTGTCACCAGAAGAGCAATACAAAATGTACAAGTGATATATTAAAATCATCTTTCCAGCTTGAATTTCAATGATGCATTGGGTCAACAATTTTGTGAGAAACATCTTCACCCTTAAATAAAGATTTTCTTAATTCCTTACCTGTGTGCTAATTAGATATCACCTTGTTTTCATATTAAACAGACTTCCACATGAGAAAGCAGCAAGGATGAATTGGCGTTAATGTTTCCTGGTGTCAACTTGTAATATTTCAGTAGACATTGAAATGAGGATGCATCTTGCTGCCTTTCCAATGAAGCAAGTTTAATTTAGTAATAGGTGAAAAACCATCCTTACAAAGGTGTTAATCAGAGACTTGGCTTTGTGGACACTTTTCAGAGAACAAATTTGTTAGCATAAAAATAAAGCCAGAAAATAAAGAGCTGTTTAATCACTCAATTGGATTTTTCTGCCAGCATATTTTTTTTCTCTGCAACCCACTGCTAAATTGTGCTTCCTAGCTGTTTTTATAAAATCACTGAATCAAATCTAACTCTGATTACATCAGAGAAGGCCAGGTACCCTACACCATAACAGGGGGTTTGAAATTTTGACTTGTCTACTTAAAGATCACCAAAATCTGATAACAAGGTCAATTAAGTCCCTGGGTGGGATTGAACCACCAACCTTTTGGTTAATAGCCATACATACTAACTGATTGCGCCAGAGAGACACTTTGCAAAAGTCCATACTGACAAAGGCTAATAAGCATTCATCTTAAACGTTTCCTAGCAAAACTTTAAAAAGTCAATAATCTGGAGAGTTTTTGTAAGATGTTTCTTCCATCAACCAACGAAGAAACACATTGGTACTTTCCCATGATGAGTGAGTGCTTCAGGATCTCTTGCACTTACATGTGCAGCAGAGTACTGCAATGGAAGCATGCTGGGCCCATAACCCAGAGGTAGGCAGATTGAAACTATCCTCTGCTATATGCATTTTTTTTGTTAATTTAAGTAATCAAAACTGGGATTGATATTTTTGCTCTTTTATTTTTACTTAAAGTACAATAACTTTTACCATTTTAATTTGTTTTAATAGTATATTGACAGTATTGTTTTCTTTCAAAAATCCACTTAATTTTCTTTACCCTATTATTAAAATGGTAATTGACAAAAACAAACTACATTGTCACCAGAAGAGCAATACAAAATGTACAAGTGATATATTAAAATCATCTTTCCAGCTTGAATTTCAATGATGCATTGGGGCAACGATTTTGTGAGAAACATCTTCACCCTTAAATAAAGATTTTCTTAATTCCTTACCTGTGTGCTAATTAGATATCACCTTGTTTTCACATTAAACAGACTTCCACATGAGAAAGCAGCAAGGATGCAGTGGCGTTAATGTTTCCTGGTGTCAACCTGTATTATTTCAGTAGACATTGAAATGAGGATGCATCTTGCTGCCTTTCCAATGAAGCAAGTTTAATTTAGTAATAGGTGAAAAACCATCCCTACAAAGGTGTTAATCAGAGACTTGGCTTTGTGGACACTTTTCAGAGAACAAATTTGTTAGCATAAAAATAAAGCCAGAAAATGAAGAGCTGTTTAATCACTCAAATGGATTTTTTTGCCAGCATATTTCTTTTTCTCTGCAACCCACTGCTAAATTGTGCTTCCTAGCTGTTTTTATAAAATCACTGAATCAAATCTAACTCTGATTACATCAGAGAAGGCCAGGTACCCTACACCATAACAGGGGGTATGAAATTTGACTTGTCTACTTAAAGATCACCAAAATCTGATAACAAGGTCAATTACGTCCCTGGGTGGGATTGAACCACCAACCTTTTGGTTAATAGCCTTACACACTAACTGATTGCGCCACAGAGACACTTTGCAAAAGTACATACTGACAAATGCTAATAAGCATTCATCTAAAACGTTTCCTAGAAAAACTTAAAAAAGTCAATAATCTGGAGAGTTTTTGTAAGATGTTTCTTCTATCAACCAACGAAGAAACACATTGGTACTTTCCCATGATGAGTGAGTGCTTCAGGATCTCTTGCACTTACATGTGCAGCAGAGTACAGCAATGGAAGCATGCTGGGCCCATAACCCAGAGGTAGGCAGATTGAAACTATCCTCTGCTATATGCATTTTTTTGTTTGTTAATTAAAGTAATCCAAAACTGGGATTGATATTTTGGCTCTTTTATTTTTACTTAAAGTACAATAACTTTTACCATTTTAATTTGTTTTAATAGTATATTGACAGTATTGTTTTCTTTCAAAAATCCACTTCATTTTCTTTACCCTATTATTAAAATGGTAATTGACAAAAACAAACTACATTGTCACCAGAAGAGCAATACAAAATGTACAAGTGATATATTAAAATCATCTTTCCAGCTTGAATTTCAATGATGCATTGGGTCAACAATTTTGTGAGAAACATCTTCACTCTTAAATAAAGATTTTCTTAATTCCTTACCTGTGTGCTAATTAGATATCACCTTGTTTTCATATTAAACAGACTTCCACATGAGAAAGCAGCAAGGATGAATTGGCGTTAATGTTTCCTGGTGTCAACTTGTAATATTTCAGTAGACATTGAAATGAGGATGCATCTTGCTGCCTTTCCAATGAAGCAAGTTTAATTTAGTAATAGGTGAAAAACCATCCTTACAAAGGTGTTAATCAGAGACTTGGCTTTGTGGACACTTTTCAGAGAACAAATTTGTTAGCATAAAAATAAAGCCAGAAAATAAAGAGCTGTTTAATCACTCAATTGGATTTTTCTGCCAGCATATTTTTTTTCTCTGCAACCCACTGCTAAATTGTGCTTCCTAGCTGTTTTTATAAAATCACTGAATCAAATCTAACTCTGATTACATCAGAGAAGGCCAGGTACCCTACACCATAACAGGGGGTTTGAAATTTTGACTTGTCTACTTAAAGATCACCAAAATCTGATAACAAGGTCAATTAGGTCCCTGGGTGGGATTGAACCACCAACCTTTTGGTTAATAGCCATACATACTAACTAATTGCGCCAGAGAGACACTTTGCAAAAGTCCATACTGACAAAGGCTAATAAGCATTCATCTTAAACGTTTCCTAGCAAAACTTTAAAAAGTCAATAATCTGGAGAGTTTTTGTAAGATGTTTCTTCCATCAACCAACGAAGAAACACATTGGTACTTTCCCATGATGAGTGAGTGCTTCAGGATCTCTTGCACTTACATGTGCAGCAGAGTACTGCAATGGAAGCATGCTGGGCCCATAACCCAGAGGTAGGCAGATTGAAACTATCCTCTGCTATATGCATTTTTTTTGTTAATTTAAGTAATCAAAACTGGGATTGATATTTTTGCTCTTTTATTTTTACTTAAAGTACAATAACTTTTACCATTTTAATTTGTTTTAATAGTATATTGACAGTATTGTTTTCTTTCAAAAATCCACTTAATTTTCTTTACCCTATTATTAAAATGGTAATTGACAAAAAAACTACATTGTCACCAGAAGAGCAATACAAAATGTACAAGTGATATATTAAAATCATCTTTCCAGCTTGAATTTTAATGATGCATTGGGGCAACAATTTTGTGAGAAACATCTTCACCCTTAAATAAAGATTTTCGTAATTCCTTACCTGTGTGCTAATTAGATATCACCTTGTTTTCACATTAAACAGACTTCCACATGAGAAAGCAGCAAGGATGCAGTGGCGTTAATGTTTCCTGGTGTCAACCTGTATTATTTCAGTAGACATTGAAATGAGGATGCATCTTGCTGCCTTTCCAATGAAGCAAGTTTAATTTAGTAATAGGTGAAAAACCATCCCTACAAAGGTGTTAATCAGAGACTTGGCTTTGTGGACACTTTTCAGAGAACAAATTTGTTAGCATAAAAATAAAGCCAGAAAATGAAGAGCTGTTTAATCACTCAAATGGATTTTTTTGCCAGCATATTTCTTTTTCTCTGCAACCCACTGCTAAATTGTGCTTCCTAGCTGTTTTTATAAAATCACTGAATCAAATCTAACTCTGATTACATCAGAGAAGGCCAGGTACCCTACACCATAACAGGGGGTTTGAAATTTTGACTTGTCTACTTGAAGATCACCAAAATCTGATAACAAGGTCAATTACGTACCTGGGTGGGATTGAACCACCAACCTTTTGGTTAATAGCCGTACACACTAACTGATTGCGCCACAGAGACACATTGTGAAAGTATATACTGACAAAGGCTAATAAGCATTCATCTAAAACGTTTCCTAGAAAAACTTTAAAAAGTCAATAATCTGGAGAGTTTTTGTAAGATGTTTCTTCCATCAACCAACGAAGAAACACATTGGTACTTTCCCATGATGAGTGAGTGCTTCAGGATCTCTTGCACTTACATGTGCAGCAGAGTACAGCAATGGAAGCATGCTGGGCCCATAACCCAGAGGTAGGCAGATTGAAACTATTCTCTGCTATATGCATTTTTTTTTGTTTGTTAATTAAAGTAATCCAAAACTGGGATTGATATTTTGTCTCTTTTATTTTTACTTAAAGTACAATAACTTTTACCATTTATTTTGTTTTAATAGTATATTGACAGTATTGTTTTCTTTCAAAAATCCACTTCATTTTCTTTACCCTATTATTAAAATGGTAATTGACAAAAACAAACTACATTGTCACCAGAAGAGCAATACAAAATGTACAAGTGATATATTAAAATCATCTTTCCAGCTTGAATTTCAATGATGCATTGGGGCAACGATTTTGTGAGAAACATCTTCACCCTTAAATAAAGATTTTCGTAATTTCTTACCTGTGTGCTAATTAGATATCACCTTGTTTTCACATTAAACAGACTTCCACATGAGAAAGCAGCAAGGATGCAGTGGCGTTAATGTTTCCTGGTGTCAACCTGTATTATTTCAGTAGACATTGAAATGAGGATGCATCTTGCTGCCTTTCCAATGAAGCAAGTTTAATTTAGTAATAGGTGAAAAACCATCCCTACAAAGGTGTTAATCAGAGACTTGGCTTTGTGGACACTTTTCAGAGAACAAATTTGTTAGCATAAAAATAAAGCCAGAAAATGAAGAGCTGTTTAATCACGCAATTTGATTTTTTTTGCCAGCATATTTCTTTTTCTCTGCAACCCACTGCTAAATTGTGCTTCCTAGATGTTTTTATAAAATCACTGAATCAAATCTAACTCTGATTACATCAGAGAAGGCCAGGTACCCTACACCATAACAGGGGGTATGAAATTTGACTTGTCTACTTAAAGATCACCAAAATCTGATAACAAGGTCAATTACGTCCCCGGGTGGGATTGAACCACCAGCCTTTTGGTTAATAGCCATACATACTAACTGATTGCGCCACAGAGATACTTTGCAAAAGTTCATACTGACAAAGGCTAATAAGCATTCATCTAAAACGTTTCCTAGAAAAACTTTAAAAAGTCAATAATCTGAAGAGTTTTTGTAAGATGTTTCTTCCATCAACCAACGAAGAAACACATTGGTACTTTCCCATGATGAGTGAGTGCTTCAGGATCTCTTGCACTTACATGTGCAGCAGAGTACTGCAATGGAAGCATGCTGGGCCCATAAGCCACAGGTAGGTAGATTGAAACTATCCTCTGCTATATGCATTTTTTTTTGTTAATTAAAGTAATCCAAAACTGGGATTGATATTTTGTCTCTTTTATTTTTACTTAAAGTACAATAACTTTTACCATTTATTTTGTTTTAATAGTATATTGACAGTATTGTTTTCTTTCAAAAATCCACTTCATTTTCTTTACCCTATTATTAAAATGGTTATTGACAAAAACAAACTACATTGTCACCAGAAGAGCAATACAAAATGTACAAGTGATATATTAAAATCATCTTTCCAGCTTGAATTTCAATGATGCATTGGGGCAACGATTTTGTGAGAAACATCTTCACCCTTAAATAAAGATTTTCGTAATTTCTTACCTGTGTGCTAATTAGATATCACCTTGTTTTCACATTAAACAGACTTCCACATGAGAAAGCAGCAAGGATGTAGTGGCGTTAATGTTTCCAGGTGTCAACCTGTATTATTTCAGTAGACATTGAAATGAGGATGCATCTTGCTGCCTTTCCAATGAAGCAAGTTTAATTTAGTAATAGGTGAAAAACCATCCCTACAAAGGTGTTAATCAGAGACTTGGCTTTGTAGACACTTTTCAGAGAACAAATTTGTTAGCATAAAAATAAAGCCAGAAAATGAAGAGCTGTTTAATCACGCAATTTGATTTTTTTGCCAGCATATTTTTTTTCTCTGCAACCAACTGCTAAATTGTGCTTCCTAGCTGTTTTTATAAAATCACTGAATCAAATCTAACTCTGATTACATCAGAGAAGGCCAGGTACCCTACACCATAACAGGGGGTTTGAAATTTTGACTTGTCTACTTAAAGATCACCAAAATCTGATAACAAGGTCAATTAGGTCCCTGGGTGGGATTGAACCACCAACCTTTTGGTTAATAGCCATACATACTAACTGATTTCGCCACAGAGACACTTTGCAAAAGTTAATACTGACAAAGGCTAATAAGCATTCATCTAAAACGTTTCCTAGAAAAACTTTAAAAAGTCAATAATCTGGAGAGTTTTTGTAAGATGTTTCTTCCATCAACCAACGAAGAAACACATTGGTACTTTCCCATGATGAGTGAGTGCTTCAGGATCTCTTGCACTTACATGTGCAGCAGAGTACTGCAATGGAAGCATGCTGGGCCCATAACCCAGAGGTAGGCAGATTGAAACTATCCTCTGCTATATGCATTTTTTTTTGTTAATTAAAGTAATCCAAAACTGGGATTGATATTTTGGCTCTTTTATTTTTACTTAAAGTACAATAACTTTTACCATTTTAATTTGTTTTAATAGTATATTGACAGTATTGTTTTCTTTCAAAAATCCACTTCATTTTCTTTACCCTATTATTAAAATGGTAATTGACAAAAACAAACTACATTGTCACCAGAAGAGCAATACAAAATGTACAAGTGATATATTAAAATCATCTTTCCAGCTTGAATTTCAATGATGCATTGGGGCAACGATTTTGTGAGAAACATCTTCACCCTTAAATAAAGATTTTCTTAATTCCTTACCTGTGTGCTAATTAGATATCACCTTGTTTTCACATTAAACAGACTTCCACATGAGAAAGCAGCAAGGATGCAGTGGCGTTAATGTTTCCTGGTGTCAACCTGTATTATTTCAGTAGACATTGAAATGAGGATACATCTTGCTGCCTTTCCAATGAAGCAAGTTTAATTTAGTAATAGGTGAAAAACCATCCCTACAAAGGTGTTAATCAGAGACTTGGCTTTGTGGACACTTTTCAGAGAACAAATTTGTTAGCATAAAAATAAAGCCAGAAAATAAAGAGCTGTTTAATCACTCAATTGGATTTTTCTGCCAGCATATTTTTTTTCTCTGCAACCCACTGCTAAATTGTGCTTCCTAGCTGTTTTTATAAAATCACTGAATCAAATCTAACTCTGATTACATCAGAGAAGGCCAGGTACCCTACACCATAACAGGGGGTTTGAAATTTTGACTTGTCTACTTAAAGATCACCAAAATCTGATAACAAGGTCAATTAGGTCCCTGGGTGGGATTGAACCACCAACCTTTTGGTTAATAGCCATACATACTAACTGATTTCGCCACAGAGACACTTTGCAAAAGTTAATACTGACAAAGGCTAATAAGCATTCATCTAAAACGTTTCCTAGAAAAACTTTAAAAAGTCAATAATCTGGAGAGTTTTTGTA
Organism: Pseudophryne corroboree; assembly: GCF_028390025.1. NCBI lineage: Eukaryota > Metazoa > Chordata > Amphibia > Anura > Myobatrachidae > Pseudophryne > Pseudophryne corroboree. The sequence continues at coordinate 29,956 of NW_026968364.1, forward strand.
AGATGTTTCTTCCATCAACCAACGAAGAAACACATTGGTACTTTCCCATGATGAGTGAGTGCTTCAGGATCTCTTGCACTTACATGTGCAGCAGAGTACTGCAATGGAAGCATGCTGGGCCCATAACCCAGAGGTAGGCAGATTGAAACTATCCTCTGCTATATGCATTTTTTTTTGTTAATAAAAGTAATCCAAAACTGGGATTGATATTTTGGCTCTTTTATTTTTACTTAAAGTACAATAACTTTTACCATTTTAATTTGTTTTAATAGTATATTGACAGTATTGTTTTCTTTCAAAAATCCACTTCATTTTCTTTACCCTATTATTAAAATGGTAATTGACAAAAACAAACTACATTGTCACCAGAAGAGCAATACAAAATGTACAAGTGATATATTAAAATCATCTTTCCAGCTTGAATTTCAATGATGCATTGGGGCAACGATTTTGTGAGAAACATCTTCACCCTTAAATAAAGATTTTCTTAATTCCTTACCTGTGTGCTAATTAGATATCACCTTGTTTTCACATTAAACAGACTTCCACATGAGAAAGCAGCAAGGATGCAGTGGCGTTAATGTTTCCTGGTGTCAACCTGTATTATTTCAGTAGACATTGAAATGAGGATGCATCTTGCTGCCTTTCCAATGAAGCAAGTTTAATTTAGTAATAGGTGAAAAACCATCCCTACAAAGGTGTTAATCAGAGACTTGGCTTTGTGGACACTTTTCAGAGAACAAATTTGTTAGCATAAAAATAAAGCCAGAAAATGAAGAGCTGTTTAATCACTCAAATGGATTTTTTTGCCAGCATATTTCTTTTTCTCTGCAACCCACTGCTAAATTGTGCTTCCTAGCTGTTTTTATAAAATCACTGAATCAAATCTAACTCTGATTACATCAGAGAAGGCCAGGTACCCTACACCATAACAGGGGGTATGAAATTTGACTTGTCTACTTAAAGATCACCAAAATCTGATAACAAGGTCAATTACGTCCCTGGGTGGGATTGAACCACCAACCTTTTGGTTAATAGCCTTACACACTAACTGATTGCGCCACAGAGACACTTTGCAAAAGTACATACTGACAAATGCTAATAAGCATTCATCTAAAACGTTTCCTAGAAAAACTTAAAAAAGTCAATAATCTGGAGAGTTTTTGTAAGATGTTTCTTCTATCAACCAACGAAGAAACACATTGGTACTTTCCCATGATGAGTGAGTGCTTCAGGATCTCTTGCACTTACATGTGCAGCAGAGTACAGCAATGGAAGCATGCTGGGCCCATAACCCAGAGGTAGGCAGATTGAAACTATCCTCTGCTATATGCATTTTTTTGTTTGTTAATTAAAGTAATCCAAAACTGGGATTGATATTTTGGCTCTTTTATTTTTACTTAAAGTACAATAACTTTTACCATTTTAATTTGTTTTAATAGTATATTGACAGTATTGTTTTCTTTCAAAAATCCACTTCATTTTCTTTACCCTATTATTAAAATGGTAATTGACAAAAACAAACTACATTGTCACCAGAAGAGCAATACAAAATGTACAAGTGATATATTAAAATCATCTTTCCAGCTTGAATTTCAATGATGCATTGGGTCAACAATTTTGTGAGAAACATCTTCACCCTTAAATAAAGATTTTCTTAATTCCTTACCTGTGTGCTAATTAGATATCACCTTGTTTTCATATTAAACAGACTTCCACATGAGAAAGCAGCAAGGATGAATTGGCGTTAATGTTTCCTGGTGTCAACTTGTAATATTTCAGTAGACATTGAAATGAGGATGCATCTTGCTGCCTTTCCAATGAAGCAAGTTTAATTTAGTAATAGGTGAAAAACCATCCTTACAAAGGTGTTAATCAGAGACTTGGCTTTGTGGACACTTTTCAGAGAACAAATTTGTTAGCATAAAAATAAAGCCAGAAAATAAAGAGCTGTTTAATCACTCAATTGGATTTTTCTGCCAGCATATTTTTTTTCTCTGCAACCCACTGCTAAATTGTGCTTCCTAGCTGTTTTTATAAAATCACTGAATCAAATCTAACTCTGATTACATCAGAGAAGGCCAGGTACCCTACACCATAACAGGGGGTTTGAAATTTTGACTTGTCTACTTAAAGATCACCAAAATCTGATAACAAGGTCAATTAGGTCCCTGGGTGGGATTGAACCACCAACCTTTTGGTTAATAGCCATACATACTAACTGATTGCGCCAGAGAGACACTTTGCAAAAGTCCATACTGACAAAGGCTAATAAGCATTCATCTTAAACGTTTCCTAGCAAAACTTTAAAAAGTCAATAATCTGGAGAGTTTTTGTAAGATGTTTCTTCCATCAACCAACGAAGAAACACATTGGTACTTTCCCATGATGAGTGAGTGCTTCAGGATCTCTTGCACTTACATGTGCAGCAGAGTACTGCAATGGAAGCATGCTGGGCCCATAACCCAGAGGTAGGCAGATTGAAACTATCCTCTGCTATATGCATTTTTTTTGTTAATTTAAGTAATCAAAACTGGGATTGATATTTTTGCTCTTTTATTTTTACTTAAAGTACAATAACTTTTACCATTTTAATTTGTTTTAATAGTATATTGACAGTATTGTTTTCTTTCAAAAATCCACTTAATTTTCTTTACCCTATTATTAAAATGGTAATTGACAAAAAAACTACATTGTCACCAGAAGAGCAATACAAAATGTACAAGTGATATATTAAAATCATCTTTCCAGCTTGAATTTTAATGATGCATTGGGGCAACAATTTTGTGAGAAACATCTTCACCCTTAAATAAAGATTTTCGTAATTTCTTACCTGTGTGCTAATTAGATATCACCTTGTTTTCACATTAAACAGACTTCCACATGAGAAAGCAGCAAGGATGCAGTGGCGTTAATGTTTCCTGGTGTCAACCTGTATTATTTCAGTAGACATTGAAATGAGGATGCATCTTGCTGCCTTTCCAATGAAGCAAGTTTAATTTAGTAATAGGTGAAAAACCATCCCTACAAAGGTGTTAATCAGAGACTTGGCTTTGTGGACACTTTTCAGAGAACAAATTTGTTAGCATAAAAATAAAGCCAGAAAATGAAGAGCTGATTAATCACGCAATTTGATTTTTTTGCCAGCATATTTCTTTTTCTCTGCAACCCACTGCTAAATTGTGCTTCCTAGATGTTTTTATAAAATCACTGAATCAAATCTAACTCTGATTACATCAGAGAAGGCCAGGTACCCTACACCATAACAGGGGATATGAAATTTGACTTGTCTACTTAAAGATCACCAAAATCTGATAACAAGGTCAATTAGGTCCCTGGGTGGGATTGAACCAACAACCTTTCGGTTAACAGCCGTACATACTAACTGATTTCGCCACAGAGACACTTTGCAAAAGTTCATACTGACAAAGGCTAATAAGCATTCATCTAAAACGTTTCCTAGAAAAACTTTAAAAAGTCAATAATCTGGAGAGTTTTTGTAAGATGTTTCTTCCATCAACCAACGAAGAAACACATTGGTACTTTCCCATGATGAGTGAGTGCTTCAGGATCTCTTGCACTTACATGTGCAGCAGAGTACTGCAATGGAAGCATGCTGGGCCCATAACCCAGAGGTAGGCAGATTGAAACTATCCTCTGCTATATGCATTTTTTTTGTTAATTAAAGTAATCCAAAACTGGGATTGATATTTTGGCTCTTTTATTTTTACTTAAAGTACAATAACTTTTACCATTTTATTTTGTTTTAATAGTATATTGACAGTATTGTTTTCTTTCAAAAATCCACTTCATTTTCTTTACCCTATTATTAAAATGGTAATTGACAAAAACAAACTACATTGTCACCAGAAGAGCAATACAAAATGTACAAGTGATATATTAAAATCATCTTTCCAGCTTGAATTTCAATGATGCATTGGGGCAACGATTTTGTGAGAAACATCTTCACCCTTAAATAAAGATTTTCTTAATTCCTTACCTGTGTGCTAATTAGATATCACCTTGTTTTCACATTAAACAGACTTCCACATGAGAAAGCAGCAAGGATGCAGTGGCGTTAATGTTTCCTGGTGTCAACCTGTATTATTTCAGTAGACATTGAAATGAGGATGCATCTTGCTGCCTTTCCAATGAAGCAAGTTTAATTTAGTAATAGGTGAAAAACCATCCCTACAAAGGTGTTAATCAGAGACTTGGCTTTGTGGACACTTTTCAGAGAACAAATTTGTTAGCATAAAAATAAAGCCAGAAAATGAAGAGCTGTTTAATCACGCAATTTGATTTTTTTGCCAGCATATTTCTTTTTCTCTGCAACCCACTGCTAAATTGTGCTTCCTAGATGTTTTTATAAAATCACTGAATCAAATCTAACTCTGATTACATCAGAGAAGGCCAGGTACCCTACACCATAACAGGGGGTATGAAATTTGACTTGTCTACTTAAAGATCACCAAAATCTGATAACAAGGTCAATTAGGTCCCTGGGTGGGATTGAACCACCAACGTTTTGGTTAATAGCCGTACATACTAACTGATTGCGCCACAGAGACACATTGTGAAAGTATATACTGACAAGGGCTAATAAGCATTCATCTAAAACGTTTCCTAGAAAAACTTTAAAAAGTCAATAATCTGGAGAGTTTTTGTAAGATGTTTCTTCCATCAACCAACGAAGAAACACATTGGTACTTTCCCATGATGAGTGAGTGCTTCAGGATCTCTTGCACTTACATGTGCAGCAGAGTACAGCAATGGAAGCATGCTGGGCCCATAACCCAGAGGTAGGCAGATTGAAACTATCCTCTGCTATATGCATTTTTTTGTTTGTTAATTAAAGTAATCCAAAACTGGGATTGATATTTTGGCTCTTTTATTTTTACTTAAAGTACAATAACTTTTACCATTTTAATTTGTTTTAATAGTATATTGACAGTATTGTTTTCTTTCAAAAATCCACTTAATTTTCTTTACCCTATTATTTAAATGGTAATTGACAAAAACAAACTACATTGTCACCAGAAGAGCAATTCAAAATGTACAAGTGATATATTAAAATCATCTTTCCAGCTTGAATTTCAATGATGCATTGGGGCAACGATTTTGTGAGAAACATCTTCACCCTTAAATAAAGATTTTCTTAATTCCTTACCTGTGTGCTAATTAGATATCACCTTGTTTTCATATTAAACAGACTTCCACATGAGAAAGCAGCAAGGATGCAGTGGCGTTAATGTTTCCTGGTGTCAACCTGTATTATTGCAGTAGACATTGAAATGAGGATGCATCTTGCTGCCTTTCCAATGAAGCAAGTTTAATTTAGTAATAGGTGAAAAACCATCCCTACAAAGGTGTTAATCAGAGACTTGGCTTTGTGGACACTTTTCAGAGAACAAATTTGTTAGCATAAAAATAAAGCCAGAAAATGAAGAGCTGTTTAATCACACAATTTGATTTTTTTGCCAGCATATTTCTTTTTCTCTGCAACCCACTGCTAAATTGTGCTTCCTAGATGTTTTTATAAAATCACTGAATCAAATCTAACTCTGATTACATCAGAGAAGGCCAGGTACCCTACACCATAACAGGGGGTATGAAATTTGACTTGTCTACTTAAAGATCACCAAAATCTGATAACAAGGTCAATTATGTCCCTTGGTGGGATTGAACCACCAACCTTTTGGTTAATAGCCATACATACTAACTGATTGCGCCACAGAGATACTTTGCAAAAGTTCATACTGACAAAGGCTAATAAGCATTCATCTAAAACGTTTCCTAGAAAAACTTTAAAAAGTCAATAATCTGGAGAGTTTTTGTAAGATGTTTCTTCCATCAACCAACGAAGAAACACATTGGTACTTTCCCATGATGAGTGAGTGCTTCAGGATCTCTTGCACTTACATGTGCAGCAGAGTACTGCAATGGAAGCATGCTGGGCCCATAAGCCAGAGGTAGGCAGATTGAAACTATCCTCTGCTATATGCATTTTTTTTTGTTAATTAAAGTAATCCAAAACTGGGATTGATATTTTGGCTCTTTTATTTTTACTTAAAGTACAATAACTTTTACCATTTATTTTGTTTTAATAGTATATTGACAGTATTGTTTTCTTTCAAAAATCCACTTCATTTTCTTTACCCTATTATTAAAATGGTAATTGACAAAAACAAACTACATTGTCACCACAATACAAAATGTACAAGTGATATATTAAAATCATCTTTCCAGCTTGAATTTCAATGATGCATTGGGGCAACGATTTTGTGAGAAACATCTTCACCCTTAAATAAAGATTTTCTTAATTCCTTACCTGTGTGCTAATTAGATATCACCTTGTTTTCACATTAAACAGACTTCCACATGAGAAAGCAGCAAGGATGCAGTGGCGTTAATGTTTCCTGGTGTCAACCTGTATTATTTCAGTAGACATTGAAATGAGGATGCATCTTGCTGCCTTTCCAATGAAGCAAGTTTAATTTAGTAATAGGTGAAAAACCATCCCTACAAAGGTGTTAATCAGAGACTTGGCTTTGTGGACACTTTTCAGAGAACAAATTTGTTAGCATAAAAATAAAGCCAGAAAATGAAGAGCTGTTTAATCACTCAAATGGATTTTTTTGCCAGCATATTTCTTTTTCTCTGCAACCCACTGCTAAATTGTGCTTCCTATCTGTTTTTATAAAATCACTGAATCAAATCTAACTCTGATTACATCAGAGAAGGCCAGGTACCCTACACCATAACAGGGGGTTTGAAATTTTGACTTGTCTACTTAAAGATCACCAAAATCTGATAACAAGGTCAATTACATACCTGGGTGGGATTGAGCCACCAACCTTTTGGTTAATAGCCGTACACACTAACTGATTGCGCCACAGAGACACATTGCGAAAGTATATACTGACAAGGGCTAATAAGCATTCATCTAAAACGTTTCCTAGAAAAACTTTAAAAAGTCAATAATCTGGAGAGTTTTTGTAAGATGTTTCTTCCATCAACCAACGAGCAGAGGATAGTTTCAATCTGCCTACCTCTGGGTTATGAGCCCAGCATGCTTCCATTGCTGTACTCTGCTGCACATGTAAGTGCAAGAGATCCTGAAGCACTCACTCATCGTGAGTGCTTCAGGATCTCTTGCACTTACATGTGCAGCAGAGTACAGCAATGGAAGCATGCTGGGCTCATAACCCAGAGGTAGGCAGATTGAAACTATCCTCTGCTGTATGCTTTTTTTTTTTGTTAATTAAAGTGATCCAAAACTGGGATTGATATTTTGGCTCTTTTATTTTTACTTAAAGTACAATAACTTTTACCATTTTAATTTGTTTTAATAGTATATTGACAGTATTGTTTTCTTTCAAAAATCCACTTCATTTTCTTTACCCTATTATTAAAATGGTAATTGACAAAAACAAACTACATTGTCACCAGAAGAGCAATACAAAATGTACAAGTGATATATTAAAATTATCTTTCCAGCTTGAATTTCAATGATGCATTGCGGCAACGATTTTGTGAGAAACATCTTCACCCTTAAATAAAGATTTTCTTAATTCCTTACCTGTGTGCTAATTAGATATCACCTTGTTTTCACATTAAACAGACTTCCACATGAGAAAGCAGCAAGGATGCAGTGGCGTTAATGTTTCCTGGTGTCAACCTGTATTATTTCAGTAGACATTGAAATGAGGATGCATCTTGCTGCCTTTCCAATGAAGCAAGTTTAATTTAGTAATAGGTGAAAAACCATCCCTACAAAGGTGTTAATCAGAGACTTGGCTTTGTGGACACTTTTCAGAGAACAAATTTGTTAGCATAAAAATAAAGCCAGAAAATGAAGAGCTGTTTAATCACTCAAATGGATTTTTTTTGCCAGCATATTTCTTTTTCTCTGCAACCCACTGCTAAATTGTGCTTCCTAGCTGTTTTTATAAAATCACTGAATCAAATCTAACTCTGATTACATCAGAGAAGGCCAGGTACCCTACACCATAACAGGGGGTTTGAAATTTTGACTTGTCTACTTAAAGATCACCAAAATCTGATAACAAGGTCAATTACGTACCTGGGTGGGATTGAACCACCAACCTTTTGGTTAATAGCCGTACACACTAACTGATTGCGCCACAGAGACACATTGTGAAAGTATATACTGACAAGGGCTAATAAGCATTCATCTAAAACGTTTCCTAGAAAAACTTTAAAAAGTCAATAATCTGGAGAGTTTTTGTAAGATGTTTCTTCCATCAACCAACGAAGAAACACATTGGTACTTTCCCATGATGAGTGAGTGCTTCAGGATCTCTTGCACTTACATGTGCAGCAGAGTACAGCAATGGAAGCATGCTGGGCCCATAACCCAGAGGTAGGCAGATTGAAACTATTCTCTGCTATATGCATTTTTTTTTTTTGTTAATTAAAGTAATCCAAAACTGGGATTGATATTTTGGCTCTTTTATTTTTACTTAAAGTACAATAACTTTTACCATTTTAATTTGTTTTAATAGTATATTGACAGTATTGTTTTCTTTCAAAAATCCACTTAATTTTCTTTACCCTATTATTTAAATGGTAATTGACAAAAACGAACTACATTGTCACCAGAAGAGCAATTCAAAATGTACAAGTGATATATTAAAATCATCTTTCCAGCTTGAATTTCAATGATGCATTGGGGCAACGATTTTGTGAGAAACATCTTCACCCTTAAATAAAGATTTTCTTAATTCCTTACCTGTGTGCTAATTAGATATCACCTTGTTTTCATATTAAACAGACTTCCACATGAGAAAGCAGCAAGGATGCAGTGGCGTTAATGTTTCCTGGTGTCAACCTGTATTATTGCAGTAGACATTGAAATGAGGATGCATCTTGCTGCCTTTCCAATGAAGCAAGTTTAATTTAGTAATAGGTGAAAAACCATCCCTACAAAGGTGTTAATCAGAGACTTGGCTTTGTGGACACTTTTCAGAGAACAAATTTGTTAGCATAAAAATAAAGCCAGAAAATGAAGAGCTGTTTAATCACACAATTTGATTTTTTTGCCAGCATATTTCTTTTTCTCTGCAACCCACTGCTAAATTGTGCTTCCTAGATGTTTTTATAAAATCACTGAATCAAATCTAACTCTGATTACATCAGAGAAGGCCAGGTACCCTACACCATAACAGGGGGTATGAAATTTGACTTGTCTACTTAAAGATCACCAAAATCTGATAACAAGGTCAATTATGTCCCTTGGTGGGATTGAACCACCAACCTTTTGGTTAATAGCCATACATACTAACTGATTGCGCCACAGAGATACTTTGCAAAAGTTCATACTGACAAAGGCTAATAAGCATTCATCTAAAACGTTTCCTAGAAAAACTTTAAAAAGTCAATAATCTGGAGAGTTTTTGTAAGATGTTTCTTCCATCAACCAACGAAGAAACACATTGGTACTTTCCCATGATGAGTGAGTGCTTCAGGATCTCTTGCACTTACATGTGCAGCAGAGTACTGCAATGGAAGCATGCTGGGCCCATAAGCCAGAGGTAGGCAGATTGAAACTATCCTCTGCTATATGCATTTTTTTTTGTTAATTAAAGTAATCCAAAACTGGGATTGATATTTTGGCTCTTTTATTTTTACTTAAAGTACAATAACTTTTACCATTTATTTTGTTTTAATAGTATATTGACAGTATTGTTTTCTTTCAAAAATCCACTTCATTTTCTTTACCCTATTATTAAAATGGTAATTGACAAAAACAAACTACATTGTCACCACAATACAAAATGTACAAGTGATATATTAAAATCATCTTTCCAGCTTGAATTTCAATGATGCATTGGGGCAACGATTTTGTGAGAAACATCTTCACCCTTAAATAAAGATTTTCTTAATTCCTTACCTGTGTGCTAATTAGATATCACCTTGTTTTCACATTAAACAGACTTCCACATGAGAAAGCAGCAAGGATGCAGTGGCGTTAATGTTTCCTGGTGTCAACCTGTATTATTTCAGTAGACATTGAAATGAGGATGCATCTTGCTGCCTTTCCAATGAAGCAAGTTTAATTTAGTAATAGGTGAAAAACCATCCCTACAAAGGTGTTAATCAGAGACTTGGCTTTGTGGACACTTTTCAGAGAACAAATTTGTTAGCATAAAAATAAAGCCAGAAAATGAAGAGCTGTTTAATCACTCAAATGGATTTTTTTGCCAGCATATTTCTTTTTCTCTGCAACCCACTGCTAAATTGTGCTTCCTATCTGTTTTTATAAAATCACTGAATCAAATCTAACTCTGATTACATCAGAGAAGGCCAGGTACCCTACACCATAACAGGGGGTTTGAAATTTTGACTTGTCTACTTAAAGATCACCAAAATCTGATAACAAGGTCAATTACATACCTGGGTGGGATTGAGCCACCAACCTTTTGGTTAATAGCCGTACACACTAACTGATTGCGCCACAGAGACACATTGCGAAAGTATATACTGACAAGGGCTAATAAGCATTCATCTAAAACGTTTCCTAGAAAAACTTTAAAAAGTCAATAATCTGGAGAGTTTTTGTAAGATGTTTCTTCCATCAACCAACGAGCAGAGGATAGTTTCAATCTGCCTACCTCTGGGTTATGAGCCCAGCATGCTTCCATTGCTGTACTCTGCTGCACATGTAAGTGCAAGAGATCCTGAAGCACTCACTCATCGTGAGTGCTTCAGGATCTCTTGCACTTACATGTGCAGCAGAGTACAGCAATGGAAGCATGCTGGGCTCATAACCCAGAGGTAGGCAGATTGAAACTATCCTCTGCTGTATGCTTTTTTTTTTTGTTAATTAAAGTGATCCAAAACTGGGATTGATATTTTGGCTCTTTTATTTTTACTTAAAGTACAATAACTTTTACCATTTTAATTTGTTTTAATAGTATATTGACAGTATTGTTTTCTTTCAAAAATCCACTTCATTTTCTTTACCCTATTATTAAAATGGTAATTGACAAAAACAAACTACATTGTCACCAGAAGAGCAATACAAAATGTACAAGTGATATATTAAAATTATCTTTCCAGCTTGAATTTCAATGATGCATTGCGGCAACGATTTTGTGAGAAACATCTTCACCCTTAAATAAAGATTTTCTTAATTCCTTACCTGTGTGCTAATTAGATATCACCTTGTTTTCACATTAAACAGACTTCCACATGAGAAAGCAGCAAGGATGCAGTGGCGTTAATGTTTCCTGGTGTCAACCTGTATTATTTCAGTAGACATTGAAATGAGGATGCATCTTGCTGCCTTTCCAATGAAGCAAGTTTAATTTAGTAATAGGTGAAAAACCATCCCTACAAAGGTGTTAATCAGAGACTTGGCTTTGTGGACACTTTTCAGAGAACAAATTTGTTAGCATAAAAATAAAGCCAGAAAATGAAGAGCTGTTTAATCACTCAAATGGATTTTTTTGCCAGCATATTTCTTTTTCTCTGCAACCCACTGCTAAATTGTGCTTCCTAGCTGTTTTTATAAAATCACTGAATCAAATCTAACTCTGATTACATCAGAGAAGGCCAGGTACCCTACACCATAACAGGGGGTTTGAAATTTTGACTTGTCTACTTAAAGATCACCAAAATCTGATAACAAGGTCAATTACGTACCTGGGTGGGATTGAACCACCAACCTTTTGGTTAATAGCCGTACACACTAACTGATTGCGCCACAGAGACACATTGTGAAAGTATCTACTGACAAGGGCTAATAAGCATTCATCTAAAACGTTTCCTAGAAAAACTTTAAAAAGTCAATAATCTGGAGAGTTTTTGTAAGATGTTTCTTCCATCAACCAACGAAGAAACACATTGGTACTTTCCCATGATGAGTGAGTGCTTCAGGATCTCTTGCACTTACATGTGCAGCAGAGTACAGCAATGGAAGCATGCTGGGCCCATAACCCAGAGGTAGGCAGATTGAAACTATCCTCTGCTATATGCATTTTTTTTTGTTAATTAAAGTAATCCAAAACTGGGATTGATATTTTGTCTCTTTTATTTTTACTTAAAGTACAATAACTTTTACCATTTATTTTGTTTTAATAGTATATTGACAGTATTGTTTTCTTTCAAAAATCCACTTCATTTTCTTTACCCTATTATTAAAATGGTAATTGACAAAAACAAACTACATTGTCACCAGAAGAGCAATACAAAATGTACAAGTGATATATTAAAATCATCTTTCCAGCTTGAATTTCAATGATGCATTGGGGCAACGATTTTGTGAGAAACATCTTCACCCTTAAATAAAGATTTTCTTAATTCCTTACCTGTGTGCTAATTAGATATCACCTTGTTTTCACATTAAACAGACTTCCACATGAGAAAGCAGCAAGGATGCAGTGGCGTTAATGTTTCCTGGTGTCAACCTGTATTATTTCAGTAGACATTGAAATGAGGATGCATCTTGCTGCCTTTCCAATGAAGCAAGTTTAATTTAGTAATAGGTGAAAAACCATCCCTACAAAGGTGTTAATCAGAGACTTGGCTTTGTGGACACTTTTCAGAGAACAAATTTGTTAGCATAAAAATAAAGCCAGAAAATGAAGAGCTGTTTAATCACTCAAATGGATTTTTTTTGCCAGCATATTTCTTTTTCTCTGCAACCCACTGCTAAATTGTGCTTCCTAGCTGTTTTTATAAAATCACTGAATCAAATCTAACTCTGATTACATCAGAGAAGGCCAGGTACCCTACACCATAACAGGGGGTTTGAAATTTTGACTTGTCTACTTAAAGATCACCAAAATCTGATAACAAGGTCAATTACGTACCTGGGTGGGATTGAACCACCAACCTTTTGGTTAATAGCCGTACACACTAACTGATTGCGCCACAGAGACACATTGTGAAAGTATATACTGACAAGGGCTAATAAGCATTCATCTAAAACGTTTCCTAGAAAAACTTTAAAAAGTCAATAATCTGGAGAGTTTTTGTAAGATGTTTCTTCCATCAACCAACGAAGAAACACATTGGTACTTTCCCATGATGAGTGAGTGCTTCAGGATCTCTTGCACTTACATGTGCAGCAGAGTACAGCAATGGAAGCATGCTGGGCCCATAACCCAGAGGTAGGCAGATTGAAACTATTCTCTGCTATATGCATTTTTTTTTTTTGTTAATTAAAGTAATCCAAAACTGGGATTGATATTTTGGCTCTTTTATTTTTACTTAAAGTACAATAACTTTTACCATTTTAATTTGTTTTAATAGTATATTGACAGTATTGTTTTCTTTCAAAAATCCACTTAATTTTCTTTACCCTATTATTTAAATGGTAATTGACAAAAACGAACTACATTGTCACCAGAAGAGCAATTCAAAATGTACAAGTGATATATTAAAATCATCTTTCCAGCTTGAATTTCAATGATGCATTGGGGCAACGATTTTGTGAGAAACATCTTCACCCTTAAATAAAGATTTTCTTAATTCCTTACCTGTGTGCTAATTAGATATCACCTTGTTTTCATATTAAACAGACTTCCACATGAGAAAGCAGCAAGGATGCAGTGGCGTTAATGTTTCCTGGTGTCAACCTGTATTATTGCAGTAGACATTGAAATGAGGATGCATCTTGCTGCCTTTCCAATGAAGCAAGTTTAATTTAGTAATAGGTGAAAAACCATCCCTACAAAGGTGTTAATCAGAGACTTGGCTTTGTGGACACTTTTCAGAGAACAAATTTGTTAGCATAAAAATAAAGCCAGAAAATGAAGAGCTGTTTAATCACACAATTTGATTTTTTTGCCAGCATATTTCTTTTTCTCTGCAACCCACTGCTAAATTGTGCTTCCTAGATGTTTTTATAAAATCACTGAATCAAATCTAACTCTGATTACATCAGAGAAGGCCAGGTACCCTACACCATAACAGGGGGTATGAAATTTGACTTGTCTACTTAAAGATCACCAAAATCTGATAACAAGGTCAATTATGTCCCTTGGTGGGATTGAACCACCAACCTTTTGGTTAATAGCCATACATACTAACTGATTGCGCCACAGAGATACTTTGCAAAAGTTCATACTGACAAAGGCTAATAAGCATTCATCTAAAACGTTTCCTAGAAAAACTTTAAAAAGTCAATAATCTGGAGAGTTTTTGTAAGATGTTTCTTCCATCAACCAACGAAGAAACACATTGGTACTTTCCCATGATGAGTGAGTGCTTCAGGATCTCTTGCACTTACATGTGCAGCAGAGTACTGCAATGGAAGCATGCTGGGCCCATAAGCCAGAGGTAGGCAGATTGAAACTATCCTCTGCTATATGCATTTTTTTTTGTTAATTAAAGTAATCCAAAACTGGGATTGATATTTTGGCTCTTTTATTTTTACTTAAAGTACAATAACTTTTACCATTTATTTTGTTTTAATAGTATATTGACAGTATTGTTTTCTTTCAAAAATCCACTTCATTTTCTTTACCCTATTATTAAAATGGTAATTGACAAAAACAAACTACATTGTCACCACAATACAAAATGTACAAGTGATATATTAAAATCATCTTTCCAGCTTGAATTTCAATGATGCATTGGGGCAACGATTTTGTGAGAAACATCTTCACCCTTAAATAAAGATTTTCTTAATTCCTTACCTGTGTGCTAATTAGATATCACCTTGTTTTCACATTAAACAGACTTCCACATGAGAAAGCAGCAAGGATGCAGTGGCGTTAATGTTTCCTGGTGTCAACCTGTATTATTTCAGTAGACATTGAAATGAGGATGCATCTTGCTGCCTTTCCAATGAAGCAAGTTTAATTTAGTAATAGGTGAAAAACCATCCCTACAAAGGTGTTAATCAGAGACTTGGCTTTGTGGACACTTTTCAGAGAACAAATTTGTTAGCATAAAAATAAAGCCAGAAAATGAAGAGCTGTTTAATCACTCAAATGGATTTTTTTGCCAGCATATTTCTTTTTCTCTGCAACCCACTGCTAAATTGTGCTTCCTATCTGTTTTTATAAAATCACTGAATCAAATCTAACTCTGATTACATCAGAGAAGGCCAGGTACCCTACACCATAACAGGGGGTTTGAAATTTTGACTTGTCTACTTAAAGATCACCAAAATCTGATAACAAGGTCAATTACATACCTGGGTGGGATTGAGCCACCAACCTTTTGGTTAATAGCCGTACACACTAACTGATTGCGCCACAGAGACACATTGCGAAAGTATATACTGACAAGGGCTAATAAGCATTCATCTAAAACGTTTCCTAGAAAAACTTTAAAAAGTCAATAATCTGGAGAGTTTTTGTAAGATGTTTCTTCCATCAACCAACGAGCAGAGGATAGTTTCAATCTGCCTACCTCTGGGTTATGAGCCCAGCATGCTTCCATTGCTGTACTCTGCTGCACATGTAAGTGCAAGAGATCCTGAAGCACTCACTCATCGTGAGTGCTTCAGGATCTCTTGCACTTACATGTGCAGCAGAGTACAGCAATGGAAGCATGCTGGGCTCATAACCCAGAGGTAGGCAGATTGAAACTATCCTCTGCTGTATGCTTTTTTTTTTTGTTAATTAAAGTGATCCAAAACTGGGATTGATATTTTGGCTCTTTTATTTTTACTTAAAGTACAATAACTTTTACCATTTTAATTTGTTTTAATAGTATATTGACAGTATTGTTTTCTTTCAAAAATCCACTTCATTTTCTTTACCCTATTATTAAAATGGTAATTGACAAAAACAAACTACATTGTCACCAGAAGAGCAATACAAAATGTACAAGTGATATATTAAAATTATCTTTCCAGCTTGAATTTCAATGATGCATTGCGGCAACGATTTTGTGAGAAACATCTTCACCCTTAAATAAAGATTTTCTTAATTCCTTACCTGTGTGCTAATTAGATATCACCTTGTTTTCACATTAAACAGACTTCCACATGAGAAAGCAGCAAGGATGCAGTGGCGTTAATGTTTCCTGGTGTCAACCTGTATTATTTCAGTAGACATTGAAATGAGGATGCATCTTGCTGCCTTTCCAATGAAGCAAGTTTAATTTAGTAATAGGTGAAAAACCATCCCTACAAAGGTGTTAATCAGAGACTTGGCTTTGTGGACACTTTTCAGAGAACAAATTTGTTAGCATAAAAATAAAGCCAGAAAATGAAGAGCTGTTTAATCACTCAAATGGATTTTTTTGCCAGCATATTTCTTTTTCTCTGCAACCCACTGCTAAATTGTGCTTCCTAGCTGTTTTTATAAAATCACTGAATCAAATCTAACTCTGATTACATCAGAGAAGGCCAGGTACCCTACACCATAACAGGGGGTTTGAAATTTTGACTTGTCTACTTAAAGATCACCAAAATCTGATAACAAGGTCAATTACGTACCTGGGTGGGATTGAACCACCAACCTTTTGGTTAATAGCCGTACACACTAACTGATTGCGCCACAGAGACACATTGTGAAAGTATCTACTGACAAGGGCTAATAAGCATTCATCTAAAACGTTTCCTAGAAAAACTTTAAAAAGTCAATAATCTGGAGAGTTTTTGTAAGATGTTTCTTCCATCAACCAACGAAGAAACACATTGGTACTTTCCCATGATGAGTGAGTGCTTCAGGATCTCTTGCACTTACATGTGCAGCAGAGTACAGCAATGGAAGCATGCTGGGCCCATAACCCAGAGGTAGGCAGATTGAAACTATTCTCTGCTATATGCATTTTTTTTTTTTGTTAATTAAAGTAATCCAAAACTGGGATTGATATTTTGGCTCTTTTATTTTTACTTAAAGTACAATAACTTTTACCATTTTAATTTGTTTTAATAGTATATTGACAGTATTGTTTTCTTTCAAAAATCCACTTAATTTTCTTTACCCTATTATTTAAATGGTAATTGACAAAAACGAACTACATTGTCACCAGAAGAGCAATTCAAAATGTACAAGTGATATATTAAAATCATCTTTCCAGCTTGAATTTCAATGATGCATTGGGGCAACGATTTTGTGAGAAACATCTTCACCCTTAAATAAAGATTTTCTTAATTCCTTACCTGTGTGCTAATTAGATATCACCTTGTTTTCATATTAAACAGACTTCCACATGAGAAAGCAGCAAGGATGCAGTGGCGTTAATGTTTCCTGGTGTCAACCTGTATTATTGCAGTAGACATTGAAATGAGGATGCATCTTGCTGCCTTTCCAATGAAGCAAGTTTAATTTAGTAATAGGTGAAAAACCATCCCTACAAAGGTGTTAATCAGAGACTTGGCTTTGTGGACACTTTTCAGAGAACAAATTTGTTAGCATAAAAATAAAGCCAGAAAATGAAGAGCTGTTTAATCACACAATTTGATTTTTTTGCCAGCATATTTCTTTTTCTCTGCAACCCACTGCTAAATTGTGCTTCCTAGATGTTTTTATAAAATCACTGAATCAAATCTAACTCTGATTACATCAGAGAAGGCCAGGTACCCTACACCATAACAGGGGGTATGAAATTTGACTTGTCTACTTAAAGATCACCAAAATCTGATAACAAGGTCAATTACGTCCCTGGGTGGGATTGAACCACCAACCTTTTGGTTAATAGCCATACATACTAACTGATTGCGCCACAGAGATACTTTGCAAAAGTTGATACTGACAAAGGCTAATAAGCATTCATCTAAAACGTTTCCTAGAAAAACTTTAAAAAGTCAATAATCTGGAGAGTTTTTGTAAGATGTTTCTTCCATCAACCAACGAAGAAACACATTGGTACTTTCCCATGATGAGTGAGTGCTTCAGGATCTCTTGCACTTACATGTGCAGCAGAGTACTGCAATGGAAGCATGCTGGGCCCATAAGCCAGAGGTAGGCAGATTGAAACTATCCTCTGCTATATGCATTTTTTTTTGTTAATTAAAGTAATCCAAAACTGGGATTGATATTTTGGCTCTTTTATTTTTACTTAAAGTACAATAACTTTTACCATTTATTTTGTTTTAATAGTATATTGACAGTATTGTTTTCTTTCAAAAATCCACTTCATTTTCTTTACCCTATTATTAAAATGGTAATTGACAAAAACAAACTACATTGTCACCACAATACAAAATGTACAAGTGATATATTAAAATCATCTTTCCAGCTTGAATTTCAATGATGCATTGGGGCAACGATTTTGTGAGAAACATCTTCACCCTTAAATAAAGATTTTCTTAATTCCTTACCTGTGTGCTAATTAGATATCACCTTGTTTTCACATTAAACAGACTTCCACATGAGAAAGCAGCAAGGATGCAGTGGCGTTAATGTTTCCTGGTGTCAACCTGTATTATTTCAGTAGACATTGAAATGAAGATGCATCTTGCTGCCTTTCCAATGAAGCAAGTTTAATTTAGTAATAGGTGAAAAACCATCCCTACAAAGGTGTTAATCAGAGACTTGGCTTTGTGGACACTTTTCAGAGAACAAATTTGTTAGCATAAAAATAAAGCCAGAAAATGAAGAGCTGTTTAATCACTCAAATGGATTTTTTTGCCAGCATATTTCTTTTTCTCTGCAACCCACTGCTAAATTGTGCTTCCTAGCTGTTTTTATAAAATCACTGAATCAAATCTAACTCTGATTACATCAGAGAAGGCCAGGTACCCTACACCATAACAGGGGGTTTGAAATTTTGACTTGTCTACTTAAAGATCACCAAAATCTGATAACAAGGTCAATTACGTACCTGGGTGGGATTGAACCACCAACCTTTTGGTTAATAGCCGTACACACTAACTGATTGCGCCACAGAGACACATTACGAAAGTATATACTAACAAGGGCTAATAAGCATTCATCTAAAACGTTTCCTAGAAAAACTTTAAAAAGTCAATAATCTGGAGAGTTTTTGTAAGATGTTTCTTCCATCAACCAACGAGCAGAGGATAGTTTCAATCTGCCTACCTCTGGGTTATGAGCCCAGCATGCTTCCATTGCTGTACTCTGCTGCACATGTAAGTGCAAGAGATCCTGAAGCACTCACTCATCGTGAGTGCTTCAGGATCTCTTGCACTTACATGTGCAGCAGAGTACAGCAATGGAAGCATGCTGGGCTCATAACCCAGAGGTAGGCAGATTGAAACTATCCTCTGCTGTATGCTTTTTTTTTTTGTTAATTAAAGTGATCCAAAACTGGGATTGATATTTTGGCTCTTTTATTTTTACTTAAAGTACAATAACTTTTACCATTTTAATTTGTTTTAATAGCATATTGACAGTATTGTTTTCTTTCAAAAATCCACTTCATTTTCTTTACCCTATTATTAAAATGGTAATTGACAAAAACAAACTACATTGTCACCAGAAGAGCAATACAAAATGTACAAGTGATATATTAAAATTATCTTTCCAGCTTGAATTTCAATGATGCATTGCGGCAACGATTTTGTGAGAAACATCTTCACCCTTAAATAAAGATTTTCTTAATTCCTTACCTGTGTGCTAATTAGATATCACCTTGTTTTCACATTAAACAGACTTCCTCATGAGAAAGCAGCAAGGATGCAGTGGCGTTAATGTTTCCTGGTGTCAACCTGTATTATTTCAGTAGACATTGAAATGAGGATGCATCTTGCTGCCTTTCCAATGAAGCAAGTTTAATTTAGTAATAGGTGAAAAACCATCCCTACAAAGGTGTTAATCAGAGACTTGGCTTTGTGGACACTTTTCAGAGAACAAATTTGTTAGCATAAAAATAAAGCCAGAAAATGAAGAGCTGTTTAATCACTCAAATGGATTTTTTTGCCAGCATATTTCTTTTTCTCTGCAACCCACTGCTAAATTGTGCTTCCTAGCTGTTTTTATAAAATCACTGAATCAAATCTAACTCTGATTACATCAGAGAAGGCCAGGTACCCTACACCATAACAGGGGGTTTGAAATTTTGACTTGTCTACTTAAAGATCACCAAAATCTGATAACAAGGTCATTTACGTACCTGGGTGGGATTGAACCACCAACCTTTTGGTTAATAGCCGTACACACTAACTGATTGCGCCACAGAGACACATTGTGAAAGTATATACTGACAAGGGCTAATAAGCATTCATCTAAAACGTTTCCTAGAAAAACTTTAAAAAGTCAATAATCTGGAGAGTTTTTGTAAGATGTTTCTTCCATCAACCAACGAAGAAACACATTGGTACTTTCCCATGATGAGTGAGTGCTTCAGGATCTCTTGCACTTACATGTGCAGCAGAGTACAGCAATGGAAGCATGCTGGGCCCATAACCCAGAGGTAGGCAGATTGAAACTATCCTCTGCTATATGCATTTTTTTTTGTTAATTAAAGTAATCCAAAACTGGGATTGATATTTTGTCTCTTTTATTTTTACTTAAAGTACAATAACTTTTACCATTTATTTTGTTTTAATAGTATATTGACAGTATTGTTTTCTTTCAAAAATCCACTTCATTTTCTTTACCCTATTATTAAAATGGTAATTGACAAAAACAAACTACATTGTCACCAGAAGAGCAATACAAAATGTACAAGTGATATATTAAAATCATCTTTCCAGCTTGAATTTCAATGATGCATTGGGGCAACGATTTTGTGAGAAACATCTTCACCCTTAAATAAAGATTTTCGTAATTTCTTACCTGTGTGCTAATTAGATATCACCTTGTTTTCACATTAAACAGACTTCCACATGAGAAAGCAGCAAGGATGCAGTGGCGTTAATGTTTCCTGGTGTCAACCTGTATTATTTCAGTAGACATTGAAATGAGGATGCATCTTGCTGCCTTTCCAATGAAGCAAGTTTAATTTAGTAATAGGTGAAAAACCATCCCTACAAAGGTGTTAATCAGAGACTTGGCTTTGTGGACACTTTTCAGAGAACAAATTTGTTAGCATAAAAATAAAGCCAGAAAATGAAGAGCTGTTTAATCACGCAATTTGATTTTTTTTGCCAGCATATTTCTTTTTCTCTGCAACCCACTGCTAAATTGTGCTTCCTAGATGTTTTTATAAAATCACTGAATCAAATCTAACTCTGATTACATCAGAGAAGGCCAGGTACCCTACACCATAACAGGGGGTATGAAATTTGACTTGTCTACTTAAAGATCACCAAAATCTGATAACAAGGTCAATTAGGTCACTGGGTGGGATTGAACCACCAACGTTTTGGTTAATAGCCGTACATACTAACTGATTGCGCCACAGTGACACTTTGCAAAAGTTCATACTGACAAAGGCTAATAAGCATTCATCTAAAACGTTTCCTAGAAAAACTTTAAAAAGTCAATAATCTGGAGAGTTTTTGTAAGATGTTTCTTCCATCAACCAACGAAGAAACACATTGGTACTTTCCCATGATGAGTGAGTGCTTCAGGATCTCTTACATGTGCAGCAGAGTACTGCAATGGAAGCATGCTGGGCCCATAACCCAGAGGTAGGCAGATTGAAACTATCCTCTGCTATATGCATTTTTTTTGTTAATTAAAGTAATCCAAAACTGGGATTGATATTTTGGCTCTTTTATTTTTACTTAAAGTACAATAACTTTTACAATTTTAATTTGTTTTAATAGTATATTGACAGTATTGTTTTCTTTCAGAAATCCACTTCATTTTCTTTACCCTATTATTAAAATGGTAATTGACAAAAACAAACTACATTGTCACCAGAAGAGCAATACAAAATGTACAAGTGATATATTAAAATCATCTTTCCAGCTTGAATTTCAATGATGCATTGGGGCAACGATTTTGTGAGAAACATCTTCACCCTTAAATAAAGATTTTCTTAATTCCTTACCTGTGTGCTAATTAGATATCACCTTGTTTTCACATTAA
The DNA here is from genome assembly GCF_028390025.1 of Pseudophryne corroboree. Lineage (NCBI taxonomy): Eukaryota > Metazoa > Chordata > Amphibia > Anura > Myobatrachidae > Pseudophryne > Pseudophryne corroboree. The sequence goes on from NW_026968364.1 coordinate 51,828, forward strand.
ACAGACTTCCACATGAGAAAGCAGCAAGGATGCAGTGGCGTTAATGTTTCCTGGTGTCAACCTGTATTATTTCAGTAGACATTGAAATGAGGATGCATCTTGCTGCCTTTCCAATGAAGCAAGTTTAATTTAGTAATAGGTGAAAAACCATCCCTACAAAGGTGTTAATCAGAGACTTGGCTTTGTGGACCCTTTTCAGAGAACAAATTTGTTAGCATAAAAATAAAGCCAGAAAATGAAGAGCTGTTTAATCACTCAAATGGATTTTTTTGCCAGCATATTTCTTTTTCTCTGCAACCCACTGCTAAATTGTGCTTCCTAGCTGTTTTTATAAAATCACTGAATCAAATCTAACTCTGATTACATCAGAGAAGGCCAGGTACCCTACACCATAACAGGGGGTTTGAAATTTTGACTTGTCTACTTAAAGATCACCAAAATCTGATAACAAGGTCAATTACGTCCCTGGGTGGGATTGAACCACCAACCTTTTGGTTAATAGCCGTAAACACTAACTGATTGCGCCACAGAGACACATTGTGAAAGTATATACTGACAAGGGCTAATAAGCATTCATCTAAAACGTTTCCTAAAAAAACTTTAAAAAGTCAATAATCTGGAGAGTTTTTGTAAGATGTTTCTTCCATCAACCAACGAAGAAACACATTGGTACTTTCCCATGTTGAGTGAGTGCTTCAGGATCTCTTGCACTTACATGTGCAGCAGAGTACAGCAATGGAAGCATGCTGGGCCCATAACCCAGAGGTAGGCAGATTGAAACTATCCTCTGCTATATGCATTTTATTGTTTGTTAATTAAAGTAATCCAAAACTGGGATTGATATTTTGGCTCTTTTATTTTTACTTAAAGTACAATAACTTTTACCATTTTAATTTGTTTTAATAGTATATTGACAGTATTGTTTTCTTTCAAAAATCCACTTAATTTTCTTTACCCTATTTTTTAAATGGTAATTGACAAAAACAAACTACATTGTCACCAGAAGAGCAATTCAAAATGTACAAGTGATATATTAAAATCATCTTTCCAGCTTGAATTACAATGATGCATTGGGGCAACGATTTTGTGAGAAACATCTTCACCCTTAAATAAAGATTTTCTTAATTCCTTACCTGTGTGCTAATTAGATATCACCTTGTTTTCATATTAAACAGACTTCCACATGAGAAAGCAGCAAGGATGCAGTGGCGTTAATGTTTCCTGGTGTCAACCTGTATTATTTCAGTAGACATTGAAATGAGGATGCATCTTACTGCCTTTCCAATGAAGCAAGTTTCATTTAGTAATAGGTGAAAGACCATCCCTACAAAGGTGTTAATCAGAGACTTGGCTTTGTGGACAATTTTCAGAGAACAAATTTGTTAGCATAAAAATAAAGCCAGAAAATGAAGAGCTGTTTAATCACGCAATTTGATTTTTTTTGCCAGCATATTTCTTTTTCTCTGCAACCCACTGCTAAATTGTGCTTCCTAGATGTTTTTATAAAATCACTGAATCAAATCTAACTCTGATTAAATCAGAGAAGGCAAGGTACCCTACACCATAACAGGGGGTATGAAATTTGACTTGCCTACTTAAAGATCACCAAAATCTGATAACAAGGTCAATTAGGTCCCTGGGTGGGATTGAACCACCAACCTTTTGGTTAATAGCCGTACATACTAACTGATTGCGCCACAGAGACACTTTGCAAAAGTTCATACTGACAAAGGCTAATAAGCATTCATCTAAAACGTTTCCTAGAAAAACTTTAAAAAGTCAATAATCTGGAGAGTTTTTGTAAGATGTTTCTTCCATCAACCAACGAAGAAACACATTGGTACTTTCCCATGATGAGTGAGTGCTTCAGGATCTCTTGCACTTACATGTGCAGCAGAGTACTGCAATGGAAGCATGCTGGGCCCATAAGCCAGAGGTAGGCAGATTGAAACTATCCTCTGCTATATGCATTTTTTTTTGTTAATTAAAGTAATCCAAAACTGGGATTGATATTTTGGCTCTTTTATTTTTACTTAAAGTACAATAACTTTTACCATTTTAATTTGTTTTAATAGTATATTGACAGTATTGTTTTCTTTCAGAAATCCACTTCATTTTCTTTACCCTATTATTAAAATGGTAATTGACAAAAACAAACTACATTGTCACCAGAAGAGCAATACAAAATGTACAAGTGATATATTAAAATCATCTTTCCAGCTTGAATTTCAATGATGCATTGGGGCAACGATTTTGTGAGAAACATCTTCACCCTTAAATAAAGATTTTATTAATTCCTTACCTGTGTGCTAATTAGATATCACCTTGTTTTCACATTAAACAGACTTCCACATGAGAAAGCAGCAAGGATGCAGTGGCGTTAATGTTTCCTGGTGTCAACCTGTATTATTTCAGTAGACATTGAAATGAGGATGCATCTTGCTGCCTTTCCAATGAAGCAAGTTTAATTTAGTAATAGGTGAAAAACCATCCCTACAAAGGTGTTAATCAGAGACTTGGCTTTGTGGACCCTTTTCAGAGAACAAATTTGTTAGCATAAAAATAAAGCCAGAAAATGAAGAGCTGTTTAATCACTCAAATGGATTTTTTTGCCAGCATATTTCTTTTTCTCTGCAACCCACTGCTAAATTGTGCTTCCTAGCTGTTTTTATAAAATCACTGAATCAAATCTAACTCTGATTACATCAGAGAAGGCCAGGTACCCTACACCATAACAGGGGGTTTGAAATTTTGACTTGTCTACTTAAAGATCACCAAAATCTGATAACAAGGTCAATTACGTCCCTGGGTGGGATTGAACCACCAACCTTTTGGTTAATAGCCGTAAACACTAACTGATTGCGCCACAGAGACACATTGTGAAAGTATATACTGACAAGGGCTAATAAGCATTCATCTAAAACGTTTCCTAAAAAAACTTTAAAAAGTCAATAATCTGGAGAGTTTTTGTAAGATGTTTCTTCCATCAACCAACGAAGAAACACATTGGTACTTTCCCATGTTGAGTGAGTGCTTCAGGATCTCTTGCACTTACATGTGCAGCAGAGTACAGCAATGGAAGCATGCTGGGCCCATAACCCAGAGGTAGGCAGATTGAAACTATCCTCTGCTATATGCATTTTATTGTTTGTTAATTAAAGTAATCCAAAACTGGGATTGATATTTTGGCTCTTTTATTTTTACTTAAAGTACAATAACTTTTACCATTTTAATTTGTTTTAATAGTATATTGACAGTATTGTTTTCTTTCAAAAATCCACTTAATTTTCTTTACCCTATTTTTTAAATGGTAATTGACAAAAACAAACTACATTGTCACCAGAAGAGCAATTCAAAATGTACAAGTGATATATTAAAATCATCTTTCCAGCTTGAATTACAATGATGCATTGGGGCAACGATTTTGTGAGAAACATCTTCACCCTTAAATAAAGATTTTCTTAATTCCTTACCTGTGTGCTAATTAGATATCACCTTGTTTTCATATTAAACAGACTTCCACATGAGAAAGCAGCAAGGATGCAGTGGCGTTAATGTTTCCTGGTGTCAACCTGTATTATTTCAGTAGACATTGAAATGAGGATGCATCTTACTGCCTTTCCAATGAAGCAAGTTTCATTTAGTAATAGGTGAAAGACCATCCCTACAAAGGTGTTAATCAGAGACTTGGCTTTGTGGACAATTTTCAGAGAACAAATTTGTTAGCATAAAAATAAAGCCAGAAAATGAAGAGCTGTTTAATCACGCAATTTGATTTTTTTTGCCAGCATATTTCTTTTTCTCTGCAACCCACTGCTAAATTGTGCTTCCTAGATGTTTTTATAAAATCACTGAATCAAATCTAACTCTGATTAAATCAGAGAAGGCAAGGTACCCTACACCATAACAGGGGGTATGAAATTTGACTTGCCTACTTAAAGATCACCAAAATCTGATAACAAGGTCAATTAGGTCCCTGGGTGGGATTGAACCACCAACCTTTTGGTTAATAGCCGTACATACTAACTGATTGCGCCACAGAGACACTTTGCAAAAGTTCATACTGACAAAGGCTAATAAGCATTCATCTAAAACGTTTCCTAGAAAAACTTTAAAAAGTCAATAATCTGGAGAGTTTTTGTAAGATGTTTCTTCCATCAACCAATGAAGAAACACATTGGTACTTTCCCATGATGAGTGAGTGCTTCAGGATCTCTTGCACTTACATGTGCAGCAGAGTACTGCAATGGAAGCATGCTGGGCCCATAAGCCAGAGGTAGGCAGATTGAAACTATCCTCTGCTATATGCATTTTTTTTTGTTAATTAAAGTAATCCAAAACTGGGATTGATATTTTGGCTCTTTTATTTTTACTTAAAGTACAATAACTTTTACCATTTTAATTTGTTTTAATAGTATATTGACAGTATTGTTTTCTTTCAGAAATCCACTTCATTTTCTTTACCCTATTATTAAAATGGTAATTGACAAAAACAAACTACATTGTCACCAGAAGAGCAATACAAAATGTACAAGTGATATATTAAAATCATCTTTCCAGCTTGAATTTCAATGATGCATTGGGGCAACGATTTTGTGAGAAACATCTTCACCCTTAAATAAAGATTTTATTAATTCCTTACCTGTGTGCTAATTAGATATCACCTTGTTTTCACATTAAACAGACTTCCACATGAGAAAGCAGCAAGGATGCAGTGGCGTTAATGTTTCCTGGTGTCAACCTGTATTATTTCAGTAGACATTGAAATGAGGATGCATCTTGCTGCCTTTCCAATGAAGCAAGTTTAATTTAGTAACAGGTGAAAAACCATCCCTACAAAGGTGTTAATCAGAGACTTGGCTTTGTGGACACTTTTCAGAGAACAAATTTGTTAGCATAAAAATAAAGCCAGAAAATGAAGAGCTGTTTAAGCTGCTTTCTCATGTGGAAGTCTGTTTAATGTGAAAACAAGGTGATATCTAATTAGCACACAGGTAAGGAATTAAGAAAATCTTTATTTAAGGGTGAAGATGTTTCTCACAAAATCGTTGCCCCAATGCATCATTGAAATTCAAGCTGGAAAGATGATTTTAATATATCACTTGTACATTTTGTATTGCTCTTCTGGTGACAATGTAGTTTGTTTTTGTCAATTACCATTTTAATAATAGGGTAAAGAAAATGAAGTGGATTTCTGAAAGAAAACAATACTGTCAATATACTATTAAAACAAATTAAAAGTGTAAAAGTTATTGTACTTTAAGTAAAAATAAAAGAGCCAAAATATCAATCCCAGTTTTGGATTACTTTAATTAACAAAAAAAAATGAATATAGCAGAGGATAGTTTCAATCTGCCTACCTCTGGCTTATGGGCCCAGCATGCTTCCATTGCAGTACTCTGCTGCACATGTAAGTGCAAGAGATCCTGAAGCACTCACTCATCATGGGAAAGTACCAATGTGTTTCTTCGTTGGTTGATGGAAGAAACATCTTACAAAAACTCTCCAGATTATTGACTTTTTAAAGTTTTTCTAGGAAACGTTTTAGATGAATGCTTATTAGCCTTTGTCAGTATGAACTTTTGCAAAGTGTCTCTGTGGCGCAATCAGTTAGTATGTATGGCTATTAACCAAAAGGTTGGTGGTTCAATCCGACCTAATTGACCTTGTTATCAGATTTTGGTGATCTTTAAGTAGGCAAGTCAAATTTCATACCCCCTGTTATGGTGTAGGGTACCTTGCCTTCTCTGATTTAATCAGAGTTAGATTTGATTCAGTGATTTTATAAAAACATCTAGGAAGCACAATTTAGCAGTGGGTTGCAGAGAAAAAGAAATATGCTGGCAAAAAAATCAAATTGCGTGATTAAACAGCTCTTCATTTTCTGGCTTTATTTTTATGCTAACAAATTTGTTCTCTGAAAAGTGTCCACAAAGCCAAGTCTCTGATTAACACCTTTGTAGGGATGGTTTTTCACCTATTACTAAATTAAACTTGCTTCATTGGAAAGGCAGCAAGATGCATCCTCATTTCAATGTCTACTGAAATAATACAGGTTGACACCAGGAAACATTAACGCCACTGCATCCTTGCTGCTTTCTCATGTGGAAGTCTGTTTAATGTGAAAACAAGGTGATATCTAATTAGCACACAGGTAAGAAATTACGAAAATATTTAAGGATGAAGATGTTTCTCACAAAATCGTTGCCCCAATGCATCATTGAAATTCAAGCTGGAAATATGATTTTAATATATCACTTGTACATTTTGTATTGCTCTTCTGGTGACAATGTAGTTTGTTTTTGTCAATTACCATTTTAATAATAGGGTAAAGAAAATGAAGTGGATTTTTGAAAGAAAACAATACTGTCAATATACTATTAAAACAAATTAAAATGGTAAAAGTTATTGTACTTTAAGTAAAAATAAAAGAGCCAAAATATCAATCCCAGTTTTGGATCACTTTAATTAACAAAAAAAAAAAGCATACAGCAGAGGATAGTTTCAATCTGCCTACCTCTGGGTTATGAGCCCAGCATGCTTCCATTGCTGTACTCTGCTGCACATGTAAGTGCAAGAGATCCTGAAGCACTCACTCATCATGGGAAAGTACCAATGTGTTTCTTCGTTGGTTGATGGAAGAAACATCTTACAAAAACTCTCCAGATTATTGACTTTTTAAAGTTTTTCTAGGAAACGTTTTAGATGAATGCTTATTAGCCCTTGTCAGTATATACTTTCGCAATGTGTCTCTGTGGCGCAATCAGTTAGTGTGTACGGCTATTAACCAAAAGGTTGGTGGTTCAATCCCACCCAGGTACGTAATTGACTTTGTTATCAGATTTTGGTGATCTTTAAGTAGACAAGTCAAAATTTCAAACCCCCTGTTATGGTGTAGGGTACCTGGCCTTCTCTGATGTAATCAGAGTTAGATTTGATTCAGTGATTTTATAAAAACAGCTAGGAAGCACAATTTAGCAGTGGGTTGCAGAGAAAAAGAAATATGCTGGCAAAAAAATCCATTTGAGTGATTAAACAGCTCTTCATTTTCTGGCTTTATTTTTATGCTAACAAATTTGTTCTCTGAAAAGTGTCCACAAAGCCAAGTCTCTGATTAACACCTTTGTAGGGATGGTTTTTCACCTATTACTAAATTAAACTTGCTTCATTGGAAAGGCAGCAAGATGCATCCTCATTTCAATGTCTACTGAAATAATACAGGTTGACACCAGGAAACATTAACGCCACTGCATCCTTGCTGCTTTCTCATGTGGAAGTCTGTTTAATGTGAAAACAAGGTGATATCTAATTAGCACACAGGTAAGGAATTAAGAAAATCTTTATTTAAGGGTGAAGATGTTTCTCACAAAATCGTTGCCCCAATGCATCATTGAAATTCAAGCTGGAAAGATGATTTTAATATATCACTTGTACATTTTGTATTGCTCTTCTGGTGACAATGTAGTTTGTTTTTGTCAATTACCATTTTAATAATAGGGTAAAGAAAATGAAGTGGATTTTTGAAAGAAAACAATACTGTCAATATACTATTAAAACAAATTAAAATGGTAAAAGTTATTGTACTTTAAGTAAAAATAAAAGAGCCAAAATATCAATCCCAGTTTTGGATCACTTTAATTAACAAAAAAAAAAGCATACAGCAGAGGATAGTTTCAATCTGCCTACCTCTGGGTTATGAGCCCAGCATGCTTCCATTGCTGTACTCTGCTGCACATGTAAGTGCAAGAGATCCTGAAGCACTCACTCATCATGGGAAAGTACCAATGTGTTTCTTCGTTGGTTGATGGAAGAAACATCTTACAAAAACTCTCCAGATTATTGACTTTTTAAAGTTTTTCTAGGAAACGTTTTAGATGAATGCTTATTAGCCCTTGTCAGTATATACTTTCGCAATGTGTCTCTGTGGCGCAATCAGTTAGTGTGTACGGCTATTAACCAAAAGGTTGGTGGTTCAATCCCACCCAGGTACGTAATTGACCTTGTTATCAGATTTTGGTGATCTTTAAGTAGACAAGTCAAAATTTCAAACCCCCTGTTATGGTGTAGGGTACCTGGCCTTCTCTGATGTAATCAGAGTTAGATTTGATTCAGTGATTTTATAAAAACATCTAGGAAGCACAATTTAGCAGTGGGTTGCAGAGAAAAAGAAATATGCTGGCAAAAAAATCCATTTGAGTGATTAAACAGCTCTTCATTTTCTGGCTTTATTTTTATGCTAACAAATTTGTTCTCTGAAAAGTGTCCACAAAGCCAAGTCTCTGATTAACACCTTTGTAGGGATGGTTTTTCACCTATTACTAAATTAAACTTGCTTCATTGGAAAGGCAGCAAGATGCATCCTCATTTCAATGTCTACTGAAATAATACAGGTTGACACCAGGAAACATTAACGCCACTGCATCCTTGCTGCTTTCTCATGTGGAAGTCTGTTTAATGTGAAAACAAGGTGATATCTAATTAGCACACAGGTAAGGAATTAAGAAAATCTTTATTTAAGGGTGAAGATGTTTCCCACAAAATCGTTGCCCCAATGCATCATTGAAATTCAAGCTGGAAAGATGATTTTAATATATCACTTGTACATTTTGTATTGCTCTTCTGGTGACAATGTAGTTTGTTTTTGTCAATTACCATTTTAATAATAGGGTAAAGAAAATGAAGTGGATTTCTGAAAGAAAACAATACTGTCAATATACTATTAAAACAAATTAAAATGGTAAAAGTTATTGTACTTTAAGTAAAAATAAAAGAGCCAAAATATCAATCCCAGTTTTGGATTACTTTAATTAACAAAAAAAAAATGCAGATAGCAGAGGATAGTTTCAATCTGCCTACCTCTGGCTTATGGGCCCAGCATGCTTCCATTGCAGTACTCTGCTGCACATGTAAGTGCAAGAGATCCTGAAGCACTCACTCATCATGGGAAAGTACCAATGTGTTTCTTCGTTGGTTGATGGAAGAAACATCTTACAAAAACTCTCCAGATTATTGACTTTTTAAAGTTTTTCTAGGAAACGTTTTAGATGAATGCTTATTAGCCTTTGTCAGTATGAACTTTTGCGAAGTGTCTCTGTGGCGCAATCAGTTAGTATGTACGGCTATTAACCAAAAGGTTGGTGGTTCAATCCCACCCAGGGACCTAATTGACCTTGTTATCAGATTTTGGTGATCTTTAAGTAGACAAGTCAAATTTCATACCCCCTGTTATGGTGTAGGGTACCTGGCCTTCTCTGATGTAATCAGAGTTAGATTTGATTCAGTGATTTTATAAAAATATCTAGGAAGCACAATTTAGCAGTGGGTTGCAGAGAAAAAGAAATATGCTGGCAAAAAAATCAAATTGCGTGATTAAACAGCTCTTCATTTTCTGGCTTTATTTTTATGCTAACAAATTTGTTCTCTGAAAAGTGTCCACAAAGCCAAGTCTCTGATTAACACCTTTGTAGGGATGGTTTTTCACCTATTACTAAATTAAACTTGCTTCATTGGAAAGGCAGCAAGATGCATCCTCATTTCAATGTCTACTGAAATAATACAGGTTGACACCAGGAAACATTAACGCCACTGCATCCTTGCTGCTTTCTCATGTGGAAGTCTGTTTAATGTGAAAACAAGGTGATATCTAATAAGCACACAGGTAAGAAATTACGAAAATCTTTATTTAAGGGTGAAGATTTCTCACAAAATCGTTGCCCCAATGCATCATTGAAATTCAAGCTGGAAAGATGATTTTAATATATCACTTGTACATTTTGTATTGCTCTTCTGGTGACAATGTAGTTTGTTTTTGTCAATTACCATTTAAATAATAGGGTAAAGAAAATTAAGTGGATTTTTGAAAGAAAACAATACTGTCAATATACTATTAAAACAAATTAAAATGGTAAAAGTTATTGTACTTTAAGTAAAAATAAAAGAGCCAAAATATCAATCCCAGTTTTGGATTACTTTAATTAACAAACAAAAAAATGCATATAGCAGAGAATAGTTTCAATCTGCCTACCTCTGGGTTATGGGCCCAGCATGCTTCCATTGCTGTACTCTGCTGCACATGTAAGTGCAAGAGATCCTGAAGCACTCACTCATCATGGGAAAGTACCAATGTGTTTCTTCGTTGGTTGATGGAAGAAACATCTTACAAAAACTCTCCAGATGATTGACTTTTTAAAGTTTTTCTAGGAAACGTTTTAGATGAATGCTTATTAGCCCTTGTCAGTATATACTTTCACAATGTGTCTCTGTGGCGCAATCAGTTAGTGTGTACTGCTATTAACCAAAAGGTTGGTGGTTCAATCCCACCCAGGTACGTAATTGACCTTGTTACCAGATTTTGGTGATCTTTAAGTAGACAAGTCAAAATTTCAAACCCCCTGTTATGGTGTAGGGTACCTGGCCTTCTCTGATGTAATCAGAGTTAGATTTGATTCAGTGATTTTATAAAAACAGCTAGGAAGCACAATTTAGCAGTGGGTTGCAGAGAAAAAGAAATATGCTGGCAAAAAAATCCATTTGAGTGATTAGGATGCAGTGGCGTTAATGTTTCCTGGTGTCAACCTGTATTATTTCAGTTGACATTGAAATGAGGATGCATCTTGCTGCCTTTCCAATGAAGCAAGTTTAATTTAGTAATAGGTGAAAAACCGTCCCTACAAAGGTGTTAATCAGAGACTTGGCTTTGTGGACACTTTTCAGAGAACAAATTTGTTAGCATAAAAATAAAGCCAGAAAATGAAGAGCTGTTTAATCACTCAAATGGATTTTTTTGCCAGCATATTTCTTTTTCTCTGCAACCCAATGCTAAATTGTGCTTCCTAGCTGTTTTTATAAAATCACTGAATCAAATCTAACTCTGATTACATCAGAGAAGGCCAGGTACCCTACACCATAACAGGGGGTTTGAAATTTTGACTTGTCTACTTAAAGATCACCAAAATCTGATAACAAGGTCAATTACGTACCTGGGTGGGATTGAACCACCAACCTTTTGGTTAATAGCCGTATACACTAACTAATTGCGCCACAGAGACACATTGCAAAAGTATATACTGACAAGGGCTAATAAGCATTCATCTAAAACGTTTCCTAGAAAAACTTTAAAAAGTCAATAATCTGGAGAGTTTTTGTAAGATGTTTCTTCCATCAACCAACGAAGAAACACATTGGTACTTTCCCATGATGAGTGAGTGCTTCAGGATCTCTTGCACTTACATGTGCAGCAGAGTACAGCAATGGAAGCATGCTGGGCTCATAACCCAGAGGTAGGCAGATTGAAACTATCCTCTGCTGTATGCTTTTTTTTTTTGTTAATTAAAGTGATCCAAAACTGGGATTGATATTTTGGCTCTTTTATTTTTACTTAAAGTACAATAACTTTTACCATTTTAATTTGTTTTAATAGTATATTGACAGTATTGTTTTCTTTCAAAAATCCACTTAATTTTCTTTACCCTATTATTAAAATGGTAATTGACAAAAACAAACTACATTGTCACCAGAAGAGCAATACAAAATGTACAAGTGATATATTAAAATCATCTTTCCAGCTTGAATTTCAATGATGCATTGGGGCAACGATTTTGTGAGAAACATCTTCACCCTTAAATAAAGATTTTCTTAATTCCTTACCTGTGTGCTAATTAGATATCACCTTGTTTTCACATTAAACAGACTTCCACATGAGAAAGCAGCAAGGAAGCAGTGGCGTTAATGTTTCCTGGTGTCAACCTGTATTATTTCAGTAGACATTGAAATGAGGATGCATCTTGCTGCCTTTCCAATGAAGCAAGTTTAATTTAGTAATAGGTGAAAAACCATCCCTACAAAGGTGTTAATCAGAGACTTGGCTTTGTGGACACTTTTCAGAGAACAAATTTGTTAGCATAAAAATAAAGCCAGAAAATGAAGAGCTGTTTAATCACGCAATTTGATTTTTTTGCCAGCATATTTCTTTTTCTCTGCAACCCACTGCTAAATTGTGCTTCCTAGATGTTTTTATAAAATCACTGAATCAAATCTAACTCTGATTACATCAGAGAAGGCCAGGTACCCTACACCATAACAGGGGGTATGAAATTTGACATGTCTACTTAAAGATCACCAAAATCTGATAACAAGGTCAATTATGTCCCTGGGTGGGATTGAACCACCAACCTTTTGGTTAATAGCCATACATACTAACTGATTGCGCCACAGAGACACTTTGCAAAAGTTCCTACTGACAAAGGCTAATAAGCATTCATCTAAAACGTTTCCTAGAAAAACTTTAAAAAGTCAATAATCTGGAGAGTTTTTGTAAGATGTTTCTTCCATCAACCAACGAAAAAACACATTGGTACTTTCCCATGATGAGTGAGTGCTTCAGGATCTCTTGCACTTACATGTGCAGCAGAGTACTGCAATGGAAGCATGCTGGGCCCATAAGCCAGAGGTAGGCAGATTGAAACTATCCTCTGCTATATGCATTTTTTTTGTTAATTAAAGTAATCCAAAACTGGGATTGATATTTTGGCTCTTTTATTTTTACTTAAAGTACAATAACTTTTACCATTTTCATTTTTTTTAATAGTATATTGACAGTATTGTTTTCTTTCAAAAATCCACTTCATTTTCTTTACCCTATTATTAAAATGGTAATTGACCAAAACAAACTACATTGTCACCAGAAGAGCAATACAAAATGTACAAGTGATATATTAAAATCATCTTTCCAGCTTGAATTTCAATGATGCATTGGGGCAACGATTTTGTGAGAAACATCTTCACCCTTAAATAAAGATTTTCTTAATTCCTTACCTGTGTGCTAATTAGATATCACCTTGTTTTCACATTAAACAGACTTCCACATGAGAAAGCAGCAAGGATGCAGTGGCGTTAATGTTTCCTGGTGTCAACCTGTATTATTTCAGTAGACATTGAAATGAGGATGCATCTTGCTGCCTTTCCAATGAAGCAAGTTTAATTTAGTAATAGGTGAAAAACCATCCCTACAAAGGTGTTAATCAGAGACTTGGCTTTGTGGACACTTTTCAGAGAACAAATTTGTTAGCATAAAAATAAAGCCAGAAAATGAAGAGCTGTTTAATCACTCAAATGGATTTTTTTGCCAGCATTTTTCTTTTTCTCTGCAACCCACTGCTAAATTGTGCTTCCTAGCTGTTTTTATAAAATCACTGAATCAAATCTAACTCTGATTACATCAGAGAAGGCCAGGTACCCTACACTATAACAGGGGGTATGAAATTTGACTTGTCTACTTAAAGATCACCAAAATCTGATAACAAGGTCAATTACGTCCCTGGGTGGGATTGAACCACCAACCTTTTGGTTAATAGCCTTACACACTAACTGATTGCGCCACAGAGACACTTTGCAAAAGTACATACTGACAAATGCTAATAAGCATTCATCTAAAATGTTTCCTAGAAAAACTTTAAAAAGTCAATAATCTGGAGAGTTTTTGTAAGATGTTTCTTCTATCAACCAACGAAGAAACACATTGGTACTTTCCCATGATGAGTGACTGCTTCAGGATCTCTTGCACTTACATGTGCAGCAGAGTACAGCAATGGAAGCATGCTGGGCTCATAACCCAGAGGTAGGCAGATTGAAACTATCCTCTGCTATATGCATTTTTTTTTGTTAATTAAAGTAATCCAAAACTGGGATTGATATTTTGGCTCTTTTATTTTTACTTAAAGTACAATAACTTTTACCATTTATTTTGTTTTAATAGTATATTGACAGTATTGTTTTCTTTCAAAAATCCACTTCATTTTCTTTACCCTATTATTAAAATGGTAATTGACAAAAACAAACTACATTGTCACCAGAAGAGCAATACAAATGTACAAGTGATATATTAAAATCATCTTTCCAGCTTGAATTTCAATGATGCATTGGGGCAACGATTTTGTGAGAAACATCTTCACCCTTAAATAAAGATTTTCGTAATTTCTTACCTGTGTGCTAATTAGATATCACCTTGTTTTCACATTAAACAGACTTCCACATGAGAAAGCAGCAAGGATGCAGTGGCGTTAATGTTTCCTGGTGTCAACCTGTATTATTTCAGTAGACATTGAAATGAGGATGCATCTTGCTGCCTTTCCAATGAAGCAAGTTTAATTTAGTAATAGGTGAAAAACCATCCCTACAAAGGTGTTAATCAGAGACTTGGCTTTGTGGACACTTTTCAGAGAACAAATTTGTTAGCATAAAAATAAAGCCAGAAAATGAAGAGCTGTTTAATCACGCAATTTGATTTTTTTGCCAGCATATTTCTTTTTCTCTGCAACCCACTGCTAAATTGTGCTTCCTAGGTGTTTTTATAAAATCACTGAATCAAATCTAACTCTGATTACATCAGAGAAGGCCAGGTACCCTACACCATAACAGGGGGTATGAAATTTGACTTGTCTACTTAAAGATCACCAAAATCTGATAACAAGGTCAATTAGGTACCTGGGTGGGATTGAACCACCAACCTTTTGGTTAATAGCCATACATACTAACTGATTGCGCCACAGAGACACTTTGCAAAAGTTCCTACTGACAAAGGCTAATAAGCATTCATCTAAAACGTTTCCTAGAAAAACTTTAAAAAGTCAATAATCTGGAGAGTTTTTGTAAGATGTTTCTTCCATCAACCAACAAAGAAACACATTGGTACTTTCCCATGATGAGTGAGTGCTTCAGGATCTCTTGCACTTACATGAGCAGCAGAGTACTGCAATGAAAGCATGCTGGGCCCATAACCCAGAGGTAGGCAGATTGAAACTATCCTCTGCTATATGCATTTTTTTTTGTTAATTAAAGTAATCCAAAACTGGGATTGATATTTTGGCTCTTTTATTTTTACTTAAAGTACAATAACTTTTACCATTTTAATTTGTTTTAATAGTATATTGACAGTATTGTTTTCTTTCAAAAATCCACTTAATTTTCTTTACCCTATTATTAAAATGGTAATTGACAAAAACTAACTACATTGTCACCAGAAGAGCAATACAAAATGTACAAGTGATATATTAAAATCATCTTTCCAGCTTGAATTTCAATGATGCATTGGGGCAACGATTTTGTGAGAAACATCTTCACCCTTAAATAAAGATTTTCTTAATTCCTTACCTGTGTGCTAATTAGATATCACCTTGTTTTCACATTAAACAGACTTCCACATGAGAAAGCAGCAAGGAAGCAGTGGCGTTAATGTTTCCTGGTGTCAACCTGTATTATTTCAGTAGACATTGAAATGAGGATGCATCTTGCTGCCTTTCCAATGAAGCAAGTTTAATTTAGTAATAGGTGAAAAACCATCCCTACAAAGGTGTTAATCAGAGACTTGGCTTTGTGGACACTTTTCAGAGAACAAATTTGTTAGCATAAAAATAAAGCCAGAAAATGAAGAGCTGTTTAATCACGCAATTTGATTTTTTTGCCAGCATATTTCTTTTTCTCTGCAACCCACTGCTAAATTGTGCTTCCTAGATGTTTTTATAAAATCACTGAATCAAATCTAACTCTGATTACATCAGAGAAGGCCAGGTACCCTACACCATAACAGGGGGTATGAAATTTGACTTGTCTACTTAAAGATCACCAAAATCTGATAACAAGGTCAATTATGTCCCTGGGTGGGATTGAACCACCAACCTTTTGGTTAATAGCCATACATACTAACTGATTGCGCCACAGAGACACTTTGCAAACGTTCCTACTGACAAAGGCTAATAAGCATTCATCTAAAACGTTTCCTAGAAAAACTTTAAAAAGTCAATAATCTGGAGAGTTTTTGTAAGATGTTTCTTCCATCAACCAACGAAAAAACACATTGGTACTTTCCCATGATGAGTGAGTGCTTCAGGATCTCTTGCACTTACATGTGCAGCAGAGTACTGCAATGGAAGCATGCTGGGCCCATAAGCCAGAGGTAGGCAGATTGAAACTATCCTCTGCTATATGCATTTTTTTTGTTAATTAAAGTAATCCAAAACTGGGATTGATATTTTGGCTCTTTTATTTTTACTTAAAGTACAATAACTTTTACCATTTTAATTTGTTTTAATAGTATATTGACAGTATTGTTTTCTTTCAAAAATCCACTTCATTTTCTTTACCCTATTATTAAAATGGTAATTGACCAAAACAAACTACATTGTCACCAGAAGAGCAATACAAAATGTACAAGTGATATATTAAAATCATCTTTCCAGCTTGAATTTCAATGATGCATTGGGGCAACGATTTTGTGAGAAACATCTTCACCCTTAAATAAAGATTTTCTTAATTCCTTACCTGTGTGCTAATTAGATATCACCTTGTTTTCACATTAAACAGACTTCCACATGAGAAAGCAGCAAGGATGCAGTGGCGTTAATGTTTCCTGGTGTCAACCTGTATTATTTCAGTAGACATTGAAATGAGGATGCATCTTGCTGCCTTTCCAATGAAGCAAGTTTAATTTAGTAATAGGTGAAAAACTATCCCTACAAAGGTGTTAATCAGAGACTTGGCTTTGTGGACACTTTTCAGAGAACAAATTTGTTAGCATAAAAATAAAGCCAGAAAATGAAGAGCTGTTTAATCACTCAAATGGATTTTTTTGCCAGCATTTTTCTTTTTCTCTGCAACCCACTGCTAAATTGTGCTTCCTAGCTGTTTTTATAAAATCACTGAATCAAATCTAACTCTGATTACATCAGAGAAGGCCAGGTACCCTACACTATAACAGGGGGTATGAAATTTGACTTGTCTACTTAAAGATCACCAAAATCTGATAACAAGGTCAATTACGTCCCTGGGTGGGATTGAACCACCAACCTTTTGGTTAATAGCCTTACACACTAACTGATTGCGCCACAGAGACACTTTGCAAAAGTACATACTGACAAATGCTAATAAGCATTCATCTAAAACGTTTCCTAGAAAAACTTTAAAAAGTCAATAATCTGGAGAGTTTTTGTAAGATGTTTCTTCTATCAACCAACGAAGAAACACATTGGTACTTTCCCATGATGAGTGACTGCTTCAGGATCTCTTGCACTTACATGTGCAGCAGAGTACAGCAATGGAAGCATGCTGGGCTCATAACCCAGAGGTAGGCAGATTGAAACTATCCTCTGCTATATGCATTTTTTTTTGTTAATTAAAGTAATCCAAAACTGGGATTGATATTTTGGCTCTTTTATTTTTACTTAAAGTACAATAACTTTTACCATTTATTTTGTTTTAATAGTATATTGACAGTATTGTTTTCTTTCAAAAATCCACTTCATTTTCTTTACCCTATTATTAAAATGGTAATTGACAAAAACAAACTACATTGTCACCAGAAGAGCAATACAAATGTACAAGTGATATATTAAAATCATCTTTCCAGCTTGAATTTCAATGATGCATTGGGGCAACGATTTTGTGAGAAACATCTTCACCCTTAAATAAAGATTTTCGTAATTTCTTACCTGTGTGCTAATTAGATATCACCTTGTTTTCACATTAAACAGACTTCCACATGAGAAAGCAGCAAGGATGCAGTGGTGTTAATGTTTCCTGGTGTCAACCTGTATTATTTCAGTAGACATTGAAATGAGGATGCATCTTGCTGCCTTTCCAATGAAGCAAGTTTAATTTAGTAATAGGTGAAAAACCATCCCTACAAAGGTGTTAATCAGAGACTTGGCTTTGTGGACACTTTTCAGAGAACAAATTTGTTAGCATAAAAATAAAGCCAGAAAATGAAGAGCTGTTTAATCACGCAATTTGATTTTTTTGCCAGCATATTTCTTTTTCTCTGCAACCCACTGCTAAATTGTGCTTCCTAGGTGTTTTTATAAAATCACTGAATCAAATCTAACTCTGATTACATCAGAGAAGGCCAGGTACCCTACACCATAACAGGGGGTATGAAATTTGACTTGTCTACTTAAAGATCACCAAAATCTGATAACAAGGTCAATTAGGTACCTGGGTGGGATTGAACCACCAACCTTTTGGTTAATAGCCATACATACTAACTGATTGCGCCACAGAGACACTTTGCAAAACTTCCTACTGACAAAGGCTAATAAGCATTCATCTAAAACGTTTCCTAGAAAAACTTTAAAAAGTCAATAATCTGGAGAGTTTTTGTAAGATGTTTCTTCCATCAACCAACAAAGAAACACATTGGTACTTTCCCATGATGAGTGAGTGCTTCAGGATCTCTTGCACTTACATGTGCAGCAGAGTACTGCAATGGAAGCATGCTGGGCCCATAACCCAGAGGTAGGCAGATTGAAACTATCCTCTGCTATATGCATTTTTTTTTTGTTAATTAAAGTAATCCAAAACTGGGATTGATATTTTGGCTCTTTTATTTTTACTTAAAGTACAATAACTTTTACCATTTTAATTTGTTTTAATAGTATATTGACAGTATTGTTTTCTTTCAAAAATCCACTTAATTTTCTTTACCCTATTATTAAAATGGTAATTGACAAAAACTAACTACATTGTCACCAGAAGAGCAATACAAAATGTACAAGTGATATATTAAAATCATCTTTCCAGCTTGAATTTCAATGATGCATTGGGGCAACGATTTTGTGAGAAACATCTTCACCCTTAAATAAAGATTTTCTTAATTCCTTACCTGTGTGCTAATTAGATATCACCTTGTTTTCACATTAAACAGACTTCCACATGAGAAAGCAGCAAGGAAGCAGTGGCGTTAATGTTTCCTGGTGTCAACCTGTATTATTTCAGTAGACATTGAAATGAGGATGCATCTTGCTGCCTTTCCAATGAAGCAAGTTTAATTTAGTAATAGGTGAAAAACCATCCCTACAAAGGTGTTAATCAGAGACTTGGCTTTGTGGACACTTTTCAGAGAACAAATTTGTTAGCATAAAAATAAAGCCAGAAAATGAAGAGCTGTTTAATCACGCAATTTGATTTTTTTGCCAGCATATTTCTTTTTCTCTGCAACCCACTGCTAAATTGTGCTTCCTA
The DNA here is from genome assembly GCF_028390025.1 of Pseudophryne corroboree. Classification (NCBI taxonomy): domain Eukaryota; kingdom Metazoa; phylum Chordata; class Amphibia; order Anura; family Myobatrachidae; genus Pseudophryne; species Pseudophryne corroboree. The sequence goes on from NW_026968364.1 coordinate 70,836, forward strand.
GATGTTTTTATAAAATCACTGAATCAAATCTAACTCTGATTACATCAGAGAAGGCCAGGTACCCTACACCATAACAGGGGGTATGAAATTTGACTTGTCTACTTAAAGATCACCAAAATCTGATAACAAGGTCAATTATGTCCCTGGGTGGGATTGAACCACCAACCTTTTGGTTAATAGCCATACATACTAACTGATTGCGCCACAGAGACACTTTGCAAACGTTCCTACTGACAAAGGCTAATAAGCATTCATCTAAAACGTTTCCTAGAAAAACTTTAAAAAGTCAATAATCTGGAGAGTTTTTGTAAGATGTTTCTTCCATCAACCAACGAAAAAACACATTGGTACTTTCCCATGATGAGTGAGTGCTTCAGGATCTCTTGCACTTACATGTGCAGCAGAGTACTGCAATGGAAGCATGCTGGGCCCATAAGCCAGAGGTAGGCAGATTGAAACTATCCTCTGCTATATGCATTTTTTTTGTTAATTAAAGTAATCCAAAACTGGGATTGATATTTTGGCTCTTTTATTTTTACTTAAAGTACAATAACTTTTACCATTTTAATTTGTTTTAATAGTATATTGACAGTATTGTTTTCTTTCAAAAATCCACTTCATTTTCTTTACCCTATTATTAAAATGGTAATTGACAAAAACAAACTACATTGTCACCAGAAGAGCAATACAAAATGTACAAGTGATATATTAAAATCATCTTTCCAGCTTGAATTTCAATGATGCATTGGGGCAACGATTTTGTGAGAAACATCTTCACCCTTAAATAAAGATTTTCTTAATTCCTTACCTGTGTGCTAATTAGATATCACCTTGTTTTCACATTAAACAGACTTCCACATGAGAAAGCAGCAAGGATGCAGTGGCGTTAATGTTTCCTGGTGTCAACCTGTATTATTTCAGTAGACATTGAAATGAGGATGCATCTTGCTGCCTTTCCAATGAAGCAAGTTTAATTTAGTAATAGGTGAAAAACCATCCCTACAAAGGTGTTAATCAGAGACTTGGCTTTGTGGACACTTTTCAGAGAACAAATTTGTTAGCATAAAAATAAAGCCAGAAAATGAAGAGCTGTTTAATCACTCAAATGGATTTTTTTGCCAGCATTTTTCTTTTTCTCTGCAACCCACTGCTAAATTGTGCTTCCTAGCTGTTTTTATAAAATCACTGAATCAAATCTAACTCTGATTACATCAGAGAAGGCCAGGTACCCTACACCATAACAGGGGGTATGAAATTTGACTTGTCTACTTAAAGATCACCAAAATCTGATAACAAGGTCAATTACGTCCCTGGGTGGGATTGAACCACCAACCTTTTGGTTAATAGCCTTACACACTAACTGATTGCGCCACAGAGACACTTTGCAAAAGTACATACTGACAAATGCTAATAAGCATTCATCTAAAACGTTTCCTAGAAAAACTTAAAAAAGTCAATAATCTGGAGAGTTTTTGTAAGATGTTTCTTCTATCAACCAACGAAGAAACACATTGGTACTTTCCCATGATGAGTGAGTGCTTCAGGATCTCTTGCACTTACATGTGCAGCAGAGTACAGCAATGGAAGCATGCTGGGCTCATAACCCAGAGGTAGGCAGATTGAAACTATCCTCTGCTATATGCATTTTTTTTTGTTAATTAAAGTAATCCAAAACTGGGATTGATATTTTGGCTCTTTTATTTTTACTTAAAGTACAATAACTTTTACCATTTATTTTGTTTTAATAGTATATTGACAGTATTGTTTTCTTTCAAAAATCCACTTCATTTTCTTTACCCTATTATTAAAATGGTAATTGACAAAAACAAACTACATTGTCACCAGAAGAGCAATACAAATGTACAAGTGATATATTAAAATCATCTTTCCAGCTTGAATTTCAATGATGCATTGGGGCAACGATTTTGTGAGAAACATCTTCACCCTTAAATAAAGATTTTCGTAATTTCTTACCTGTGTGCTAATTAGATATCACCTTGTTTTCACATTAAACAGACTTCCACATGAGAAAGCAGCAAGGATGCAGTGGCGTTAATGTTTCCTGGTGTCAACCTGTATTATTTCAGTAGACATTGAAATGAGGATGCATCTTGCTGCCTTTCCAATGAAGCAAGTTTAATTTAGTAATAGGTGAAAAACCATCCCTACAAAGGTGTTAATCAGAGACTTGGCTTTGTGGACACTTTTCAGAGAACAAATTTGTTAGCATAAAAATAAAGCCAGAAAATGAAGAGCTGTTTAATCACGCAATTTGATTTTTTTGCCAGCATATTTCTTTTTCTCTGCAACCCACTGCTAAATTGTGCTTCCTAGGTGTTTTTATAAAATCACTGAATCAAATCTAACTCTGATTACATCAGAGAAGGCCAGGTACCCTACACCATAACAGGGGGTATGAAATTTGACTTGTCTACTTAAAGATCACCAAAATCTGATAACAAGGTCAATTAGGTACCTGGGTGGGATTGAACCACCAACCTTTTGGTTAATAGCCATACATACTAACTGATTGCGCCACAGAGACACTTTGCAAAAGTTCCTACTGACAAAGGCTAATAAGCATTCATCTAAAACGTTTCCTAGAAAAACTTTAAAAAGTCAATAATCTGGAGAGTTTTTGTAAGATGTTTCTTCCATCAACCAACAAAGAAACACATTGGTACTTTCCCATGATGAGTGAGTGCTTCAGGATCTCTTGCACTTACATGTGCAGCAGAGTACTGCAATGGAAGCATGCTGGGCCCATAACCCAGAGGTAGGCAGATTGAAACTATCCTCTGCTATATGCATTTTTTTTTGTTAATTAAAGTAATCCAAAACTGGGATTGATATTTTGGCTCTTTTATTTTTACTTAAAGTACAATAACTTTTACCATTTTAATTTGTTTTAATAGTATATTTACAGTATTGTTTTCTTTCAAAAATCCACTTAATTTTCTTTACCCTATTATTAAAATGGTAATTGACAAAAACTAACTACATTGTCACCAGAAGAGCAATACAAAATGTACAAGTGATATATTAAAATCATCTTTCCAGCTTGAATTTCAATGATGCATTGGGGCAACGATTTTGTGAGAAACATCTTCACCCTTAAATAAAGATTTTCTTAATTCCTTACCTGTGTGCTAATTAGATATCACCTTGTTTTCACATTAAACAGACTTCCACATGAGAAAGCAGCAAGGAAGCAGTGGCGTTAATGTTTCCTGGTGTCAACCTGTATTATTTCAGTAGACATTGAAATGAGGATGCATCTTGCTGCCTTTCCAATGAAGCAAGTTTAATTTAGTAATAGGTGAAAAACCATCCCTACAAAGGTGTTAATCAGAGACTTGGCTTTGTGGACACTTTTCAGAGAACAAATTTGTTAGCATAAAAATAAAGCCAGAAAATGAAGAGCTGTTTAATCACGCAATTTGATTTTTTTGCCAGCATATTTCTTTTTCTCTGCAACCCACTGCTAAATTGTGCTTCCTAGATGTTTTTATAAAATCACTGAATCAAATCTAACTCTGATTACATCAGAGAAGGCCAGGTACCCTACACCATAACAGGGGGTATGAAATTTGACTTGTCTACTTAAAGATCACCAAAATCTGATAACAAGGTCAATTATGTCCCTGGGTGGGATTGAACCACCAACCTTTTGGTTAATAGCCATACATACTAACTGATTGCGCCACAGAGACACTTTGCAAAAGTTCCTACTGACAAAGGCTAATAAGCATTCATCTAAAACGTTTCCTAGAAAAACTTTAAAAAGTCAATAATCTGGAGAGTTTTTGTAAGATGTTTCTTCCATCAACCAACGAAAAAACACATTGGTACTTTCCCATGATGAGTGAGTGCTTCAGGATCTCTTGCACTTACATGTGCAGCAGAGTACTGCAATGGAAGCATGCTGGGCCCATAAGCCAGAGGTAGGCAGATTGAAACTATCCTCTGCTATATGCATTTTTTTTGTTAATTAAAGTAATCCAAAACTGGGATTGATATTTTGGCTCTTTTATTTTTACTTAAAGTACAATAACTTTTACCATTTTAATTTGTTTTAATAGTATATTGACAGTATTGTTTTCTTTCAAAAATCCACTTCATTTTCTTTACCCTATTATTAAAATGGTAATTGACAAAAACTAACTACATTGTCACCAGAAGAGCAATACAACATGTACAAGTGATATATTAAAATCATCTTTCCAGCTTGAATTTCAATGATGCATTGGGGCAACGATTTTGTGAGAAACATCTTCACCCTTAAATAAAGATTTTCTTAATTCCTTACCTGTGTGCTAATTAGATATCACCTTGTTTTCACATTAAACAGACTTCCACATGAGAAAGCAGCAAGGATGCAGTGGCGTTAATGTTTCCTGGTGTCAACCTGTATTATTTCAGTAGAAATTGAAATGAGGATGCATCTTGCTGCCTTTCCAATGAAGCAAGTTTAATTTAGTAATAGGTGAAAAACCATCCCTACAAAGGTGTTAATCAGAGACTTGGCTTTGTGGACACTTTTCAGAGAACAAATTTGTTAGCATAAAAATAAAGCCAGAAAATGAAGAGCTGTTTAATCACTCAAATGGATTTTTTTGCCAGCATATTTCTTTTTCTCTGCAACCCACTGCTAAATTGTGCTTCCTAGCTGTTTTTATAAAATCAGTGAATCAAATCTAACTCTGATTACATCAGAGAAGGCCAGGTACCCTACACCATAACAGGGGGTTTGAAATTTTGACTTGTCTACTTAAAGATCACCAAAATCTGATAACAAGGTCAATTACGTACCTGGGTGGGATTGAACCACCAACCTTTTGGTTAATAGCCGTACACACTAACTGATTGCGCCACAGAGACACATTGCGAAAGTATATACTGACAAGGGCTAATAAGCATTCATCTAAAACGTTTCCTAGAAAAACTTTACAAAGTCAATAATCTGGAGAGTTTTTGTAAGATGTTTCTTCCATCAACCAACGAAGAAACACATTGGTACTTTCCCATGATGAGTGAGTGCTTCAGGATCTCTTGCACTTACATGTGCAGCAGAGTACAGCAATGGAAGCATGCTGGGCTCATAACCCAGAGGTAGGCAGATTGAAACTATCCTCTGCTGTATGCTTTTTTTTTTTTGTTAATTAAAGTAATCCAAAACTGGGATTGATATTTTGGCTCTTTTATTTTTACTTAAAGTACAATAACTTTTACCATTTTAATTTGTTTTAATAGTATATTGACAGTATTGTTTTCTTTCAAAAATCCACTTAATTTTCTTTACCCTATTATTAAAATGGTAATTGACAAAAACTAACTACATTGTCACCAGAAGAGCAATACAAAATGTACAAGTGATATATTAAAATCATCTTTCCAGCTTGAATTTCAATGATGCATTGGGGCAACGATTTTGTGAGAAACATCTTCACCCTTAAATAAAGATTTTCTTAATTCCTTACCTGTGTGCTAATTAGATATCACCTTGTTTTCACATTAAACAGACTTCCACATGAGAAAGCAGCAAGGATGCAGTGGCGTTAATGTTTCCTGGTGTCAACCTGTATTATTTCAGTAGACATTGAAATGAGGATGCATCTTGCTGCCTTTCCAATGAAGCAAGTTTAATTTAGTAATAGGTGAAAAACCATCCCTACAAAGGTGTTAATCAGAGACTTGGCTTTGTGGACACTTTTCAGAGAACAAATTTGTTAGCATAAAAATAAAGCCAGAAAATGAAGAGCTGTTTAATCACGCAATTTGATTTTTTTGCCAGCATATTTCTTTTTCTCTGCAACCCACTGCTAAATTGTGCTTCCTAGATGTTTTTATAAAATCAGTGAATCAAATCTAACTCTGATTACATCAGAGAAGGCCAGGTACCCTACACCATAACAGGGGGTATGAAATTTGACTTGTCTACTTAAAGATCACCAAAATCTGATAACAAGGTCAGTTAGGTCCCTGGGTGGGATTGAACCACCAACCTTTTGGTTAATAGCCATACATACTAACTGATTGCGCCACAGAGACACTTTGCAAAAGTTCATACTGACAAAGGCTAATAAGCATTCATCTAAAACGTTTCCTAGAAAAACTTTAAAAAGTCAATAATCTGGAGAGTTTTTGTAAGATGTTTCTTCCATCAACCAATGAAGAAACACATTGGTACTTTCCCATGATGAGTGAGTGCTTCAGGATCTCTTGCACTTACATGTGCAGCAGAGTACAGCAATGGAAGCATGCTGGGCCCATAACCCAGAGGTAGGCAGATTGAAACTATCCTCTGCTATATGCATTTTTTTTTGTTAATTAAAGTAATCCAAAACTGGGATTGATATTTTGGCTCTTTTATTTTTACTTAAAGTACAATAACTTTTACCATTTATTTTGTTTTAATAGTATATTGACAGTATTGTTTTCTTTCAAAAATCCACTTCATTTTCTTTACCCTATTATTAAAATGGTAATTGACAAAAACAAACTACATTGTCACCAGAAGAGCAATACAAAATGTACAAGTGATATATTAAAATCATCTTTCCAGCTTGAATTTCAATGATGCATTGGGGCAACGATTTTGTGAGAAACATCTTCACCCTTAAATAAAGATTTTCTTAATTCCTTACCTGTGTGCTAATTAGATATCACCCTGTTTTCACATTAAACAGACTTCCACATGAGAAAGCAGCAAGGATGCAGTGGCGTTAATGTTTCCTGGTGTCAACCTGTATTATTTCAGTAGACATTGAAATGAGGATGCATCTTGCTGCCTTTCCAATGAAGCAAGTTTAATTTAGTAATAGGTGAAAAACCATCCCTACAAAGGTGTTAATCAGAGACTTGGCTTTGTGGACACTTTTCAGAGAACAAATTTGTTAGCATAAAAATAAAGCCAGAAAATGAAGAGCTGTTTAATCACTCAAATGGATTTTTTTGCCAGCATATTTCTTTTTCTCTGCAACCCACTGCTAAATTGTGCTTCCTATCTGTTTTTATAAAATCACTGAATCAAATCTAACTCTGATTACATCAGAGAAGGCCAGGTACCCTACACCATAACAGGGGGTTTGAAATTTTGACTTGTCTACTTAAAGATCACCAAAATCTGATAACAATGTCAATTACGTACCTGGGTGGGATTGAACCACCAACCTTTTGGTTAATAGCCGTACACACTAACTGATTGCGCCACAGAGACACATTGCGAAAGTATATACTGACAAGGGCTAATAAGCATTCATCTAAAACGTTTCCTAGAAAAACTTTAAAAAGTCAATAATCTGGAGAGTTTTTGTAAGATGTTTCTTCCATCAACCAACGAAGAAACACATTGGTACTTTCCCATGATGAGTGAGTGCTTCAGGATCTCTTGCACTTACATGTGCAGCAGAGTACTGCAATGGAAGCATGCTGGGCCCATAACCCAGAAGTAGGCAGATTGAAACTATCCTCTGCTATATGCATTTTTTTTTGTTAATTAAAGTAATCCAAAACTGGGATTGATATTTTGGCTCTTTTATTTTTACTTAAAGTACAATAACTTTTACCATTTATTTTGTTTTAATAGTATATTGACAGTATTGTTTTCTTTCAAAAATCCACTTCATTTTCTTCACCCTATTATTAAAATGGTAATTGACAAAAACAAACTACATTGTCACCAGAAGAGCAATACAAAATGTACAAGTGATATATTAAAATCATCTTTCCAGCTTGAATTTCAATGATGCATTGGGGCAACGATTTTGTGAGAAACATCTTCACCCTTAAATAAAGATTTTCTTAATTCCTTACCTGTGTGCTAATTAGATATCACCCTGTTTTCACATTAAACAGACTTCCACATGAGAAAGCAGCAAGGATGCAGTGGCGTTAATGTTTCCTGGTGTCAACCTGTATTATTTCAGTAGACATTGAAATGAGGATGCATCTTGCTGCCTTTCCAATGAAGCAAGTTTAATTTAGTAATAGGTGAAAAACCATCCCTACAAAGGTGTTAATCAGAGACTTGGCTTTGTGGACACTTTTCAGAGAACAAATTTGTTAGCATAAAAATAAAGCCAGAAAATGAAGAGCTGTTTAATCACTCAAATGGATTTTTTTGCCAGCATATTTCTTTTTCTCTGCAACCCACTGCTAAATTGTGCTTCCTAGATGTTTTTATAAAATCACTGAATCAAATCTAACTCTGATTACATCAGAGAAGGCCAGGTACCCTACACCATAACAGGGGGTTTGAAATTTTGACTTGTCTACTTAAAGATCACCAAAATCTGATAACAATGTCAATTAAGTACCTGGGTGGGATTGAACCACCAACCTTTTGGTTAATAGCCGTACACACTAACTGATTGCGCCACAGAGACACATTGCGAAAGTATATACTGACAAGGGCTAATAAGCATTCATCTAAAACGTTTCCTAGAAAAACTTTAAAAAGTCAATAATCTGGAGAGTTTTTGTAAGATGTTTCTTCCATCAACCAACGAAGAAACACATTGGTACTTTCCCATGATGAGTGAGTGCTTCAGGATCTCTTGCACTTACATGTGCAGCAGAGTACAGCAATGGAAGCATGCTGGGCTCATAACCCAGAGGTAGGCAGATTGAAACTATCCTCTGCTGTATGCTTTTTTTTTTTGTTAATTAAAGTAATCCAAAACTGGGATTGATATTTTGGCTCTTTTATTTTTACTTAAAGTACAATAACTTTTACCATTTTAATTTGTTTTAATAGTATATTGACAGTATTGTTTTCTTTCAAAAATCCACTTAATTTTCTTTACCTTATTATTAAAATGGTAATTGACAAAAACTAACTACATTGACACCAGAAGAGCAATACAAAATGTACAAGTGATATATTAAATTCATCTTTCCAGCTTGAATTTCAATGATGCATTGGGGCAACGATTTTGTGAGAAACATCTTCACCCTTAAATAAAGATTTTCTTAATTCCTTACCTGTGTGCTAATTAGATATCACCTTGTTTTCACATTAAACAGACTTCCACATGAGAAAGCAGCAAGGATGCAGTGGCGTTAATGTTTCCTGGTGTCAACCTGTATTATTTCAGTAGACATTGAAATGAGGATGCATCTTGCTGCCTTTCCAATGAAGCAAGTTTAATTTAGTAATAGGTGAAAAACCATCCCTACAAAGGTGTTAATCAGAGACTTGGCTTTGTGGACACTTTTCAGAGAACAAATTTGTTAGCATAAAAATAAAGCCAGAAAATGAAGAGCTGTTTAATCACGCAATTTGATTTTTTTGCCAGCATATTTTTTTTCTCTGCAACCCACTGCTAAATTGTGCTTCCTAGCTGTTTTTTATAAAATCACTGAATCAAATCTATCTCTGATTACATCAGAGAAGGCCAGGTACCCTACACAATAAGAGGGGGTTTGAAATTTTGACTTGTCTACTTAAATATCACCAAAATCTGATCACAAGGTCAATTACGTTCCTGGGTGGGATTAAACCACCAACCTTTTGGTTAATAACCTTACACACTAACCAATTGCACCACAGAGACACTTTGCAAGAAGTACATACTGACAAAGGCTAATAAGCATTCATCAAGAACGTTTCCTAGAAAAACTTTAAAAAGTCAATAATCTGGAGAGTTTTTGTAAGATGTTTCTTCCATCAACCAATGAAGAAACACATTGGTACTTTCCCATGATGAGTGAGTGCTTCAGGATCTCTTGCACTTACATGTGCAGCAGAGTACTGCAATGGAAGCATGCTGGGCCCATAACCCAGAGATAGGCAGATTGAAACTATCCTTTGCTATATGCATTTTTTTTGTTAATTAAAGTAATCCAAAACTGGGATTGATATTTTTGCTCTTTTATTTTTACTTAAAGTACAATAACTTTTACCATTTTAATTTGTTTTAATAGTATATTGACAGTATTGTTTTCTTTCAAAAATCCACTTAATTTTCTTTACCCTATTATTAAAATGGTAATTGACAAAAACAAACTACATTGTCACCAGAAGAGCAATACAAAATGTACAAGTGATATATTAAAATCATCTTTCCAGCTTGAATTTCAATGATGCATTGGGGCAACGATTTTGTGAAAAACATCTTCACCCTTAAAAAAAGATTTTCTTAATTCCTTACCTGTGTGCTAATTAGATATCACCTTGTTTTCACACAATGTTGCGACAATGTAACCCTATTTGCAAAATAGTACTAAATAAGTTTGTCGATGTAAGACATTTGCAAAGGCGCAAACAAAACACGCTGGAAAATGCAACTGAATCTGTTTTTGGAGGTTAGAATAGATGCAGGATCAAGTAGCTCAATGGGTAGGGTGTTTGATTAGAATTCAACAGGTTATAGATTTGAATCCTGGGTATGATAGTTTGAGGTGTTATTTAATAAAGTATGTTTATATATTAGTCACACATGGCTTACTTGTACAAATGGCATGTCACCAGTTAGTGCTGACTGCTGATATGCCATTTGCACAAACACGCCATGTGTGACTGTATATGCATTTAAGGAGGGCACCCCGGCAATACCACAAACCATTGAGTGTCAAGTATACTAGATATATCTTCATATCTCATGTGCTTTCTCTGAGACCAATCTTGTTATGCCCCTTCCCCACAAGGCATGCGCCTTTTGTCCATATTGCAAAAATGGGGAGGGGAGGGGGGGGGCATATAATTCTCTGTCACAGGGCACCAAAAAGTCTAGTTATGGCTCTGGTATGCATTATGTAATCTGGCAGACCATATCTCCAACACTGGCTGGTTGGAATAGAAATCCGGTTATCTATTTGAGCAAATGACCATCAACGATTTACTCTCAAACACTAGAAAATGGACAAACATGGTCCCCTAAACAAATTGGTTAAATTTTGGGTTTAACCAATTTGTGTAATGACCATTTTTGACCACTTTTCTAGTGTTTGGGAGCAAATGGTTAATTGACATTTGCTACTATACATTACCAGATTTTCATTCCATCCATCCAGACTGGATAGATAGCCTGACAGGTAATTGTGTAGTGTACGCCCAGGATAACTGTCAGTTGTGCTTTCTTTTATGACGGCACATAAATGGGTGGGCAGATCCAGAGCAAGCACTGCCCACTCATGCATAGTTGTCAACTGATGTGAAGTTCCAGGGGGCAATCTCAGTTATAAAGAATAGTATCTGGAAATTGTCCCTAGTTTAAAAAAAAAAATAAAAAAAAATTGATCAACTCCATTTATTTAGTATGATATCCCAGCAGTCAGAACAACATACTTTATTAAATAACACATCTCAAACTACCATACCCAGGATTCAAACCTATAACCTGTTGAATTCTAATCAAACACCCTACCTATTGAGCTATTTGATCCTGCATAAAAATCGTGAACATTATATGAAGCTATTGGTACTTTGCAAAAAAAAAGTATCAGCATTACAACGCAGCAGATCCATGCAGTTTGCAGCCACACACTACATGTATCTGCTCAGCCACAATGCTGATTATTTCTTCACAAAGTACAAGGTGAGCTCCAAACAGAATTCTCTAGCTTAGAATTATACCTTTCTATGCCAAACCTAGAAGTCGGGCCCCCCACCCTGGGATCCCCCAGAGGGAGGCCTGCACCGTCATGCGGCAGGCTTGTCCGTTTTGGAAGCAGGCTGATGGGCAGCCCAGGCTTGCTTCAGTCTGGGCTTGGCAGGTCTGGAAGCATGAGCTTGCTTTGGGTATGCCTGACCTTGGGTACGCTTTACCTGAGGGATGAAAGGGCCAAGGGAAAGTACTTTTAGCCTTCTGCGTGGTAGGAGTCATACGAGGTAGGCAAGCTGTTTTAGCAGTAGCCAGATCAGCTACAATCTTATTGAGGTCTTCTCCAAAGAGAGTGTCTCCCTTGAAAGGAAGCACCTCCAGGGTTTTCTTGGAATCCATATCCACCGACCAGGATCTCAACCAGCTGTATAAAGTATTACCTTGGAACTGGCTCTCCACTCCCCATTATCTGGTTATCATGGCTTCCTCCGCCAGTGTCCAGACTCGCTTGCTGAAGCTCGGCCACTTCTTCCTAGCAGCAGGCTTCTGGATCACTGGGCAGCAGAGGTGCTTGGGAGCCGGAAGGGGGCGGAGCAATCAGGCAGGCAGTTGCAGTGCTGCCCAGCTATCTGTGGTGTGAGAAGAAGCAGGGGCACCCCACCGCTGGCAGTGCTGCAGCTAGCGGTGGTGGCAGCGGCGAGGCTGCTGGGCTTGGTCTTGAAATAGGTGGAAAGAAGGGTGTTATGGCATGGAATGTACAAACTGCGAGACCCTGCTGGTAGCGCCTTTGTCTATTTAGTAGGAAGGGCACGTAACAGCCGGGGGGCAATGGAGGAAGCCCCTTTAGGGCTGGAGCCCCTTCAGGGCTGGAGCCCGGCGGCAACTGACTCCGTTGTCTCTGGCAGTTCTGCCCCTGGACTAGAGGAATGGTCAAGAACATGGCAACATTTAATGCCAAAAAATGCAAAATCATACACGTCTCAAAAATGCAAAGGCTAACTATAATATTAAGGGCATTATAATGGCAAGAGGAAAGCTATCTAAGTATTACTATTTCAGGTGAGCAATGTAACAAAGCAATAGGAAAGGCAAGTCAGATGCTTGTTTGCATAGGTTAAAGAACCAGTAGCAGAAAAAAGTAATACAGGTTGAGTATCCCATATGCAAATATTCCGAAATACGGAATATTCCGAAATACGGACTTTTTTGAGTGAGACTGAGATAGTGAAACCTTTGTTTTTTGATGGCTCAGTGTACACAAACTTTGTTTAATACTCAAAGTTATTAAAAATATTGTATTAAATGATCTTCAGACTGTGTGTATAAGGTGTATATGACACATGAATGAATTCTGTGAATGTACACACACTTTGTTTAATGCACAAAGTTATAAAAAATATTGGCTAAAATGACCTTCAGGCTGTGTGTATAAGGTGTATATGAAACATAAATGCATTCTGTGCTTAGATTTAGGTCCCATCACCATAATATCTCGTTATGGTATGCAATTATTCCAAAATACAGAAAAATCCGATATCCAAAATTCCTCTGGTCCCAAGCATTTTGGATAAGGGATACTCAACCTGTAATGCCACTGTATAGGTCCTTGGTACAGCCACATTTAGAATCCTGTGTTCAGTTCCAGAAGCCATATCTCCAGAAGGCTGTAAATACATTAGGGCAACTAAAATTGTGCATGGCCTACATCACAAAACTTACCTGGAAATACTAAAAGATTATGTGTATAGTTTGGAGAAGGGAAGAGGGAACATACAGTAATAGAAACATTTAAATATATAGGGAGGAATGTAATAGGGTGTGAGAATCAGAAAGTGAGAGATTTTGTGTTTTTTCCTGTTGTTTTTTTTTTTTTTTATTGTTTGTTTTTTAAAGTGGCAATCCTTTACATGGCAAAACCAGGTTGATATTTGCCATGTAAAGGATTGCCACCGTGGGCATGTGTAGAAGGGGCACTGCTACTGTTGGCATTATGTGTGTAAGCTGCACTGATATGGTGGTTATGTGTATAAAGGGCACTGCGACTGTGGGTATTATTATTATTATTATTATTATTATTATTATTATTACATGCGGTGTAATGACAATAAGATAGTGCTACTGTGTGGCGTATTTTGATTTGGGGTGCTATTGTGTGGCCATGCCCCTTCCTTGTGATACCACACCTTCTTTTTTTAAGGAGCGCACTGTCCCTTTATTAAGTATTGGAGAGAGGGCCCAAATTAATAGTTTGCAGGGAGGCGCCAAACACCCTAGCACTGGCCCTTTGGTAGGGGACAGGATTTGCTTCTGCTTGTGCACATATGTTATGATTGCCAGCCAACAGCACTGGTTTTGCCTATAACACTAACTATAAATATTTTGAATTGGTCCTGGACCACCAATCCAAGGCACCCCTGCAAGTGTCCTGAGGCACCCCAGGGTGCAGTTTGAGAACCACTGGTCTAGTGAGTACCCAGGATAATTATTGTAGCTGGTCTGCGGGTAACAGCTCTCAGATCCACTTCTAGAAAAAATGCAGCAATGTAATTTGAGTGACAAACTGCAGAGATGAACCCTTTCTGTGACTGCTGCACAGGGATCACACAAACTCTATTCATAGGGCTGACTTCACTTAGATGAGATGTTCTCACCCCGCAAAGAAGTGCGAGTATATACCGCACTTACGGTACCATTGGATTTACAGATATTTTCTTGCAATACACTATGGGGGTCATTCTGAGTTGATTGCTCGCTAGCAGTTTTTAGCAGCCATGCAAACGCATTGTCGCTGCCCACTGGAGAGTGTATATTCACTTTGGAGAAGTGCGAACACTTGAGCAGCAGAGCGCCTGCAAAATCGTTTCAAAATAAGACCAGCACTGTAGTTACACTTCGTGTGCGTTGATTCTAACAACCGAGGGACGGCTTTTGATGTCACACACCCATCCAGCGAATGCCCAGCCACGTCTGCATTTCTTCTGCCACGCCTGCATTTTTCCAAGCACTCCCTGAAAACGGTCAGTTGACACCCAGAAACGCCCTCTTTCTGTCAATCTCCTTGTGGCCTGTTCTGTGATTGGATTAATCGCTAGAACTAGTGCAAAACCACAATGGACTTTGTACCCGTACGATGCGCATGCACATTACGGAGCATGCGCATGCACAGATTAGCCATTTTTTTTCAACTGATTGCTACGCAGCGAACAACGGCAGCAAGCGATCAACTCAGAATGACCCCCTATATACATAGAAACATGGATTTTTACTGCAGGAATTATGGTTAGTTTAGGGGTATCGGTTAGGGTCAACAGAGGTGTAGCTAGGGGTCCAAGCGCCCCTGGCAAAGTAAGGGACTGGCGCCCCCCCTTTCGATAAAGCATTGCAGTCCATTGGCGGTTACCATGTTGGAGCCACAGCAACTGACCCCCTCCCCCACACGCTGCCCTACATCATCGGCTGGGATTCACTGTTGGTGTGAAGCCACTGGGAACATTCTGGTAGCATTAGCAGCAGTCTGTGTCATAGATAGGGAAGGCAGAAGGTTAACTAGCTAATAGCAGTCTGTTGGCAGCAGAGGCTGGGCGGGGGGCTGAGAATGAGCCAACGCTGATCAGTGTCCAGTCTGCTCAGACAAAAATATTTTGTGATCAGGGCTGGTTCTAGACCAAAGGAGCCACACACACACACACATACACACACACACACACACCAAAAAAGAACATATCCCAGTTTAACATAACGCTATGTGGTGCAAGGTGTGGAGCTGGTCACTTGTATCAGACCTCTGACATTTGCCTTTTCACCCATATTGCATACTTTTTCTTGCAGGTTGTGTCTTAATTCAAGAAGTGTTCTAAGTACTTCAGTTTAGTATCTTTACTGACCCCTCTTTACCCCACACTACATAACTGACCCCTCTATACCCTACACTACATCACTGACCTTTCTATAACCATCACTGCATTACTGACCCCTCTATACAGTACACTGACCTCTATATACCTGCTAGTACATCCCTGATGCCTATATTCCCTAAACTAAATCCCTGACGCCTCTATTCCCTATGCTACATCCCTGACGCCTCTATACCCTACGCTACATCCCTGATGCCTCTATTCCCTACGCTACATTCCTGATGCCTCTATAACCTACGCTACATCCCTGACGCCTCTATACCCTACGCTACATCCCTGACGCCTCTATACAGTACAATGCATTACTGATCCCTCTAGACCATACATCCTCATTACATCAGAGAGATAGTGAAACACTGGAAAAAATAAGGATAAAGTGGACTACAGAAACTGATGCTCTAAACAAAGGAGAGAGAGAGAAAAGCACAAGGGAAAGTGGGCAATCGGAACACCATAGAGAGAGGAGAGATAGAAATGCCTGAAAAAGTAAAGGGTGTTGGGTATGGCATCCGGCGCTCGGGATTCCAGCAGTCACATGATACCTAATCCTAACCCTCTGGGGGGGTGGCGGATAGGGCTAACCCTCAGGGGGTGGCAGCTAGGACTAACCCCCCCCCCCCCTCCTAGTGCCTTCCCTAACACCCCCTCCCCCGGTCCTAACCCTCCCTCCAATACTCGCCTTCGGGATGTCGGCTGTCTGTGTGCCGGCACCAGTCTCCCAAGTGGTGTCAGGATTCCAACATCGGTCAAATGACCGCCGGTATACCGTCTGCCGGGATGGTAAATGTATCCTGAGGACAGGTAGTGAGTGTGGAGGGATAGGTGGTTCAGTAAAATGTAACAGCTCAAACTGCGATCATTCACTGATAAATTGATTTATAGCTCTCCCTTTTTAACCATTGCAGTCATAAAAGCAATGTTTTTTAAACTTTTAAATAAAGCTTGTTAGCATCCCCAGCACACTGTATATGCTGGGAGATGTAGTTCTCAATATGAAAACATTTAATTACTGTATGAACTCTAATTCCCCAACTGAAACCTCTCACAAACACACACTCCTAAATCTAGTACACACACACACACACATTTCCCCAGTACTGACAACTCTAATCACTTCCACACACTGACAACTCCCTCCTGCTCCTCTCCCCACTGACACTGACAGCTCCCTCACAGTCACACACATCCTCCACCCCCCCACCCCCCCCACACACACACTGATAGCACACATGCACAAATCCCCCCCTCCTCGACACTAACTGTCACGGACTGCTTGGGCAGCAGGGGGCAGGCTCTGACTTGAAGTGCTGAAATTCAACAGCTCTCTCGAACTTGCAAGGCATGGCTGTGCAGCTGTCTCCAGCCATCTCCTTGCCCACTGTGTAATTTGTGGCGTTCTCTGATGTTCCCCGCTCTGCCTCTACAACCGGCACATAATGTACAGCAGTGGTGACTCCTGAGTATGGGCCTGGAGAACTCCGCCTACCGGGGGGTAGGGATTAATAATTTCAAAGGGGCAGAGCTAGGAGTGAAGCAGTGGACAGCAGTTGAGGGGCGTTTCAAACTGTAACAGGGTTGGGACAATTTCAGTATCCTTCCCTCACCGTCTAATTGGTCAGTCCCACGCTGATTGCCATAGCGCCCTTTCGAGACTGCAGAACTCTATCCCTTAGCCACGGTTGGCACAGCTGGATGGTGCCCCTGGCAAGTGCCATCCTGGCCAAGGGGTAGATACGCCCTGAGGGTCAGGGCCAGCAACAGAAATCTCGGGGCCCAGTACACTGATATCTCTGGGGCCCCCTCAACCCCCCCTTAACTTGGCAGAGGGATCTTTAAAAAAAATGGAGCCTTTGACTCGGACCGTCAGTGAGGCCGGCAGGTGGTTTTCATACTGGGCTATCCAGCTCTTCGGTGGCGGTGGCAGGGACATTCAGAAAAGGGCCAGCACAGCAACATGCATAATAATGGCAATACAGTATGGACCACAGGGACTGGACAAAGTGATGGGGTAAAAGGAGGGGGGAGGGTTTAGTTGGCCTGTTAATTGTTTTCCTGCTTAAATTGAGCAGTTGGTCGATACACTTTAAAAAGCAATATTGGCACTGTGGCCCCATTATTTCTGTTCTTAATACTTGGAGCCCTGAACAAGTGTCCCCTTTGTCCCCCCTGTCACCGGGCCTGTTCAGGCGTTACCTATGGAGAAGCTGCGACATGACATCCTAGGACACGATACTGCACCATGCATCACCATTATATTTCAGTGTGCCTTGTCAATATTTAAATCTTGTTCTGTGTGACGTGAGTTGTAAATGGTTGAAAATCTCTGTGCTACAGTATCGTCACCATGTAGTTATAACAACACCGCAAAACCACCAAAAGACGTGTTTTGGTAGAGGGACTGCTGGAGGGGCCCATTGGGGCCCCCAGTTTGCTACCCCACCCCAGTATACCTGTGCTGTAGCCAGTGGAAGGGGCACTATCTTCCCGGTGATCTCTTCGGGAAGATGGTGCCGCACATAGAAAGCAAAGACTCTGGCTGCGCTCTCCTGCCCTCGCTCTAAGCAAGGTGATCGGGCCACAAAAGGACCCCTGCCGGACCCCGGCCTGTGGGCCACAAAAGGATGCATTGGGGGCGGCATGCGGCCCATGGGTTTGACACCCCTGCCCTAGAGTATCAAAATTTGTTTCACGGCACCCCTAGGCCAAAGTTTTTTTTATTGAGAAATTCAGAAAAAAATATAAAATTAAGTAAATTGTGTTTATAGCATGTCATCCTCAGGTTCAGTTATGTTGTGAGGGAATGGTTTTGCCAATTTAATAAAGTATAAATAATTTTAATTGGTCCTGGACCACCAAACTATGCTACCAGTGCAAGAACCCCAGTTTGGAAACTACTGCCATAAAATAAACCTTTTTTGTTTTTTTTAAACTACATGTAATACACCTTAGAGCTCAGTTCCTAAAAGGTTTTAAACCCTTGCATACAGTAAACTACACATATTTAAAAATCCTACACCGGGCACAAGTGCTCACGGGCCAATTTCATGGCAGTCTCGGATAGGAGGGCATTGTGGATTCACCAAGGGAATGCTGATGCTGACTCCAAGAAGAAAGGGAGTCTCTTCCCTATGAAGGTGAAGCCTTGTTTGGCGACGGCCTAGTTAATTTGATCTCGGCAGCTCCCGCAGGTAAGTCATCCTTCTTGCCCTATGTTCCCTCTCAACGGATGAAGACGCATCATTATCTGACGCAGTCATTTCGGCCCAATAGATATGCAAGAAGTTAAGATTCCCCTTTCTTTGCAGGTAGAGGAAGGAAAAGAGGGAAGAGGTCTATAGCCTCTTCAAGATCGCAGGAGCAGAGATCGTCCTCTGCTTCTGCCAAATCCACTGCATGACGCTGGGGCTCTCTTGCAGGAGCCCGCACCAGTGGGGGGCACGTCTAAAACTCTTCAGTCAGTTCTGGATTCATTCGGACCTGGACTCGTGGGTTTTACAAATAGTGTCCCAAGGGTACAAACTGGGGTTTCAAGACGTTCCCCCTCACCGATTGTTCAAATCAGCCTTAGTCAGCAGGGAGAAGGTTTTTATTCAAGCCTCTTCGTGGTCCCGAAGCCGGACGGCTCAGTCAGACCAATCTTAAATCTGAAATCCCTTAATTTCTACCTAAAGAAATTCAATTTCAAGATGGAATCTCTCAGGGTAGTGATCTCCAGTCCGGGGGATAAAGGAGATTTCATGGTTTTGGTAGACATAAAGGATGCCTACTTATATGTTCCCATTTAGCCACTGCATCAAGCTACCTGAGGTTTGCAATTCAGGATTGTCATTACCAATTTCAGACGTTGCCGTTTGGTCTGTCCACGGCTCCGAGGATTTTCACCAGGGTGATGGCGGAAATGATGGTTCTCCTTCGCAAGCAAGGAGTCACAATTATCCCGTACTTGGATGATCTCCTGATAAAGGCGAGATCCAGGGACCAGTTGGTGCAAAACATCTACTCTCCCTGACAGTTCTTCAACAACATGGTTGGCTCCTAAACTTGCCAAAATCGCAGTTGGTCCCAATGACGCGGTTGTTGTTTTTGGGAGTGATACTGGACACAGAAGAGGTTTTCTTCTAGTGGAAAGGCTCTGGAGATCCAGAGTCTGGTCAAACAAATTCTGAAACCAGCAAGAGTGTTAATCCATCAATGCATTCAGTTGCTGGGGAAGATGGTTGCGGCCTACGAGGCCATTCAGTTTGGCAGGTTCCATGCCAGAGTGTTCCAGTGGGACCTGTTGGACAAGTGGTCCGGATCCCACCTACACATGCACCGGAGGATAATCCTGTCTTCCAAGACCAGAATCTCACTCCATTGGTGGCTGCACAGTTCTCACCACCTAGAGGGGCGATGGTTCGGGATCCAGGACGGGATCCTAGGGACCACGGATGCAACCCTCCGAGGCTGGAGAGCAGTCACACAGGGGGAAAACATCCAAGGAAGATGGTCAAGTCTTCCTTGGATGTTTTCATCTCCACATAAATGTTCTGGAGTTAAGGGCCATTTAATAACTGCAGACACAGTACGCACTGGGACGGGTGCCCAGCATCCTCTACGGACTAAGAGAAAAGGATTTACCGGTAGGTATTAAAATCCTATTTTCTCTAACGTCCTAGAGGATGCTGTGGACTCCGTAAGGACCATGGGGATAGACGGGCTCCGCAGGAAACATGGGCACTTTAAGAAAGACTTTAGTTCTGGGTGTGCACTGGCTCCTCCCTCTATGCCCCTCCTCCAGAACTCAGTTTGATACTGTACCCAGTGGAGACTGGGTGCTTTTCAGGAGCTCTCCTGAGCTTTCTGACAGAAAGTATTTTGTTAGGTTTTTAATTTTCAGGGAGCACTGCTGGCAACAGACTCCCTCATCGAGGGACTGAGGGGAGAGAAGCAGCCCTACTCTCTGAGTTGCAAGGTCCTGCTTCTTAGGCTACTGGACACCATTAGCTCCAGTGGGATTGGTACGCAGGATCTCACCCTCGCCGTCCGTCCCAGAGCCGCGCCGCCGTCCCCCTCGCAGAGCCGGAAGATAGAAGCCGGGTGAGTATGAGAAAAAAAGAAGACTTCAGAGGCGGCAGAAGACTTCATGATCTTCACTGAGGTAACGCATAGCACTGCAGCTGTGCGCCTTTGCTCCCATACACCTCACATACTCCGGTCACTGTAAGGGTGCAGGGCGCAGGGGGGGCGCCCTGGGCAGCAATATAAACCTCTTTCGCAAAAATATAACATATATACAGCTGGGCACTTTATATATGTATAAGCCCCCACCAATTTTACAGTTTAAGCGGGACAGAAGCCCGCCTCCGAGGGGGCGGGGCTTCTCCCTCAGCACTCACCAGCGCCATTTTTTCTCCACAGCACCGCTGAGAGGAAGCTCCCCGGACTCTACCCTGCTTATACCACGTTAGACAAGAGGGTTGAAAAGAGGGGTGGGGGGGGCACATAATTCGCAAATTACATACAGCAGCACTACTGGGCAAACATTAAGTTACTGTTTTATTCCTGGGTTATATAGCGCTGGGGGGTGTGCTGGCATACTCTCTCTCTGTCTCTCCAAAGGGCCTTGTGGGGAAACTGTCTTCAGAAAAAGCATTCCCTGTGTGTGTAGTGTGTCGGTACACGTGTGTCGACATGTCTGAGGAAGAAGGCTATATTAGAGAGGAGCGGGAGCAAATGAATGTGGTGTCTCCGCCGACAGCTGATTGGATGGATATGTGGAATGTTTTAAATGCTAGTGTAAACTCATTGCACAAAAGATTACACAAGGCAGAAGCTTTGGGACAGTCAGGGTTTCAACCCATGCCTGATCCTATGTTGCAGGGACTGTCAGGGTCTCATAAGCGCCCACTATCCCAGATTGTTGACACAGATACCGACACGGATTCTGACTCCAGTGTCGATTACGATGATGCAAAGTTACAGCCAAAATTGGCAAAATCCATTCGATTTATGATTATGGCAATAAAAGATGTTTTGCACATCACAGAGGAACCCCCTGTCGCTGACAAGAGGGTACATATGTACAAGGGAAAGAAGCCTGAGGTAACCTTTCCCCCCTCACACGAGCTGAACGAGTTATGTGAAAAAGCTTGGGAATCTCCAGATAAAAGACTGCAGATTTCAAAAAGGATTCTTATGGCGTATCCTTTCCCATCAACGGATAGGTTACGATGGGAATGCTCCCCTAGGGTGGAAGAAGCATTAACACGCTTATCCAAGAAGGTAGCCCTCCCGTCCCAGGATACGGCTACCCTCAAAGAGTGTGCTGACCACAAACAGGAGATTACCCTGAAGTCCATTTATACACATTCAGGTACCTTACTCAGACCGGCAATTGCGTCGGCCTGGGTGTGTAGTGCTGTAGCGGCATGGACAAATACCTTATCTGAGGGGATGGATAGTCTAGACAAGGATACTATTTTATTGACCCTGGGGCATATAAGAGATGCTGTCCTATATATGTGTGTATGCAAACTACTGGTGGTGCTGCAGGGCCCACACCCTTTTACTTGTCTTGTAGAGCAGCTCTGAAGCTGTTACAGTGCCCAGCTGCTGCAAGAAATCAGCTTGAATGCTTCAGGGGCTTGGGCATGGCCAACATGAGCCCCACACCGAAGGAGGGTGGGGGTGTTTAATGCAAACTTGGGGTTATACAAGCGCCGCAAAAGGCCGCCATGCCCTGCTTGCCCCTTTTCTCTTTTCATACAGATGAGGGTTCCAGCCAACTTTGGCCCACTGCTTGGATGACATCACCGTATGCAAATCCGTCTGCTGCAGACCTTCCCCCAGGAATGCTTGCAATAGTTGTTGCATATGGTTTAATGTCTGAGGGTGCTTCAGTATTAGGCAGCCTTCCGCCCTCCCATGTTCATCTGAAAAGATGTGGTCTCCCTGCAGTTGTTGTCCCCAGACGAGAGTTCCCTTGTGCTTCCTCAGTTAAATCTCCTTAACTTGACGGGGGGGTGCCCGAGCAGCCGCCCTCCCCAGCCCTATCCCAACACATACTTATCTTGCATATGAGATCTCTTGATCATGAAGATAGTTCTCACAGGTTGAGGTTCATCCTGGCCCCGCTCCCCGCTGGAGAGCGCTGATGGGGACAGCAGCGGGGCTTCAGCAGAAGGGTGAGTATGTGTGGCCAGAGACCTCCCTTGTCATGTGCAGGCCTGCAGAGTCTGCCACGCAGGATGGGGCATGTGGCACTCTCCCTCCCAGGGGCTCTTCCAGATGTAGCTCCTCAGCAGTATTTTTCCCGGGCTGCGCGGCGCTCTCCCCGACTGGCATCCGCCCTGGAACACTGCCTTCCTCAACGCAACATCAGCAGGGGGCCCTGGCCTCATCACCATCCCAGGTCTTTCTCATGTATGTATCATGTATGTGTGTGTGATATATGTATGAATCATATATGTTTGTGATATATATATATGTATCTATCTATCTATCTATCTATCTATCTATCTATCTATCTATCTATCTATCTATCTATCTATCTATCTATCTATCGTATGTGTGTGTATATATATGTATCTATCATGTATGTATGTATGTATGTATCTATCTTGTATGTATGTGTTCTATCTATCTATCTATCTATCTATCTATCTATCGTGTGTGTGATATATGTATGTATCTATCTATCATGTATGTGTTATATGTATGTATCACACCTTCCTCTATACATATACATACATACATACATACATACACACACCTATATCTGTACGTACACTGACATACACACACCAACATCTATACATAAACACGCTGACCCCTAAACGTACACCAACGTACCCACACCTGCATCTATACCTACACATGCTGACACGTGGACGTACACCGGCTTACCCACATGTGAATCTATACATACATGTGCTGACACCTGGACATACACTGATGTACCCACACCTAACATCTATACATACACATGCTAACACCTGGACGTATACAGACGTACACACATTTGCATCCATGCATATATAGATGTAGGTGTGTGTACGTCAGTGTACGTCCAGGTGTCAACGCGTGTATGTATAGATGCAGGTGTGGGTACGTCTGTGTATGTCCAGGTGTCAGAATGTGTATGTATAGATGCAGGTGTGGGAACGTCAGTGTAGGTTCAGGTGTCAGCGCGTGTATGTATAGATGCAGGTGCTTGTATGTCCAGATGTCAGTGCATGTATGTATAGATGCAAGTGTGGGTACGTCGGTGTATGTCCATTTGTCAGCGCGTGTATATATAGATGCAGGTGCTTGTATGTTGGTGTATGTCCAGGTGTCAGCATGTGTATGTATAGATGCAGGTGTGGGAATGTTGGTGTATGTCCAGGTGTCAGGGCGTGTATGTATGGATATTAGGTGTGGGTACATCAGTGTATGTCCAGGTGTTAGCGCATGTATGTATAGATGCAGGATAATAATCACACAGCGTGCCCCCCACCAACCACAAACCTCCCCCACCCCCTGTATGACATAAACACCGCTAATTCCACTTACACACAATAATTTCAGTTTGCGACCAGGAGCCGGCAATGTATGTGCACCCAAATGAAGCCACTGTACATGCCCTGCAGGCTGCTATGTACTGCATAGGTGCAACAAATGTAAATGCCCTATCTTTAAAATGCGGCATATTTTACTAAATTAAAAAAACCTGTAACTTTCTGTAAAACCTTAACCCCAAAAGGCACTACACTAACATCGGGGTGTAGAGTTGGATCTTGATCCAAGGCACCAACAGGCTAAAGCTTTGACTGTTCCCAGGATGCCTTGCACCGCCTCCTCTACAACCCTGCCCAGTGGCGTAACTAGACCTTTGTGGGCCCCATAGCAAAATTCTGAATGGGCCCACCAGCACTCAACAAGAATGAGTGGCGTTTGGGGTCAGAAAAGTAGAGGGGAAGGGGTCTGACAGAGTAGGGGGCAGGACACGAATGAATAGAAACTGAGGTGTCCATTATATAAAGAAATACAGTATGTGTGTCTGTGTGTATATCACACACACACACACACACATATAAGGGAAATTCAAATGCCCTCAATTATTGCGCCCATTACACTCTGGTTTAGGTGCACAAAGCACCTAAACCTGAATAAAGTAATGGGCGCGATCATGAAAAGACACCGTTTGGTTGCCCAAATGGGTCTCTTTGCACACATTTCAGCTTGTTTCCCCTGGGGGTAGCGAGCTGAAATAAACATGTCGCACCCGTTGGCAGCAACATTAGAATAGCTGCTGACGGGCACGATTGAGGGAGGAAAGGGACATTTGAATCCAGCCCATAGATGCAATGTGAATATGTAATTTGTACCTTCCTATCTTAAAATGTATATAGTAGTGTTTACACTAGAGGTCTTTCCGAACCCCCTAATCCTAACATTGTAATTTGCTTTAGGGCGCACCTCCAATTAGTCTAGTGTTTCGTATTTTCACATTAAATACTTTCTTGCATTGGTTGGTTAAAGATTAGATCGTATATTTTTCTAGATATAGCTGTGCATAGTCTACAAGGCTACATGCTTCTCCCCTAACTAGAGATGTGCAGCGGGCATTTTTCGTGTTTCATGTTTTGGTTTTGGTTTTGGTTTCGGATCCGCAGTTGTGTTTTGGATACGGACGCGTTTTGGCAAAACCACCCTTTCGGGTTTTGTATTCGGGTGATTTTTTTTTAAAACCTCAAACAGCTAAAATCATAGAATTTGGGGGTAATTTTGATCCTATAGTATTAAGCTCAATAACCATAATTTCTACTCCTTTCCAGTCTATTCTGAACACCTCACACCTCCCAATATTATTTTTAGTCCTAAAATTTGCACCAAGGTCCCTGGATGACTAAGCTAAGCGACCCAAGTGGGCAGCACAAACACCTGGCCCATCTAGGAGTGGCACTGCAGTGTCAGACAGGATGGCACTTAAAAAAATAGCCCCAAACAGCACATGATGCAAAGATAAATAAAAAAAGAGGCGCAAGATGAAATTGTAGTGTGTCTCTCCTGCTCAGTGTCAGTTCTCAGTAGTATCCTCATCAGTGCTCAGTATCACTGCTCATTGTCTTGTGCTGCAATGTGGTGCTCAGTATACTAGAGTACATTACTAATAGTCCAGTGCTGCATCTTGCTGCTCAGTGTCAGTTCTAGTATCCTCATCAGTGCTCAGTATCACTGCTCATTGTCTTGTGCTGCATTGTGGTGCTCAGTATACTACAGAACATTACTAATAGTCCAGTGCTGCATCTGGCTGCTCAGTGTCAGTTCTAGTAATCTCATCAGTGCTCCGTATCACTGCTCATTGTCTTGTGGTGCTCAGTATACTACAGTACATTACTAATACTCCAGTGTCTTGTGCCGCATATGGCTGCTGTAGGGTGCTGTGGTAGTGTCCTGTCACTGTGCATATGTCATCATTCCAGTCACAGTGATATCTGGTATCTATCTAGTGGTATCTAATTCCAGACATTACCACCGTCTAATTCCAGATATATTACTGGCATATAATTCCACACATTAAAAAATGGAGAACAAAAAGGTGGAGGGTAAAATAGGGAAAGATCAAGATCCACTTCCACCTAGTGCTGAAGCTGCTGCCACTAGTCAAGGCAGAGACAATTCAATGCCATCAACATTATGTAATGATTATACGATACATTATATATCATATCATTGTATGGTTGTAAAATACAACTTAAAAATTTTAATGAATAAATACATAAAGTAGCTTTTATGTAACCTTTTTAAACCTATTAGCATAGACCGAATCTCATCGTGTGTATAGGCCTTTAGTTCAACAACAGCATGGGACCAGTTAGTGTGTTTTGACCACTGCACAGCACCTGGTGTTATATAGTAAGCACCACTATGGCATAGTAGACAGCATTATGGGCCTGATATGAGTGTGACCAGCGGTGATGAGGAATGCAGTAGGAGGTGCTGTTTAGCAAGCACCACTTCTATATTCACCATGCAGTATATTGTGTGAATATAGAAGTGTTGGCTGTGTTATGTATTAGAGTAATTATTGCAGCTCCCAGCTAAAATTGCAACAATGTAATTTAGTGACAAGCTGCAGAGATTAACCCTTTCTGTGGCTGCTGCACAACCTCTATTCATATCGCTGAATTCAATTAGGGAGATGTTCTCACCCCGCGAGCAAGCGCAGGTATATGCCACACTTAAATGTATGGGTATGGTCTCCATAAAATGAGCATAGCCTTGCAGGCAAAGAATACCTTACACCCTAGTTCTTGACCCTGCACCAACAGACCTCGGCCACCACAGGGAAAAAAGTACAGTAATTTCCACCATGTTAAGCCCCACACATTAATGCCCTTTGGAACATATTATGTCACACACCACAATATCTGTGATACACTATGCCCTACAGTAAAGCTTCTAATTACTTTTACAAAAACTGCTCAACGCCAAGAGTTTCACGTGCTGGGTGTCATGCTCATTGCCAGGGGTTTCACTCTCTGGGTGTCATGCTCATTGCCAGGGGGAACGCAGTAGGAGGTGTTATATAGTAAGCACCACTATGGCATAGTATATAGCATTATATATATTGTGAGCACTGGTGATGTTGAGTGCAGTAGAGCTGCTGCTGGGTAATTACAATTTACTACAACCACCAATATATTCTGCTGCACTATATATATGCAAAGCTAATTCTGCTGGGTAATTACAATTGACTACAACCACCAATATATTCTGCTGCACTATATCTATATTTGCAAAGCTAATTCTGCTGGGTAATTACAATTGACTACAACCACCAATATATTCTGCTGCACTATATCTATATATGCAAAGCTAATTCTGCTGAGTAATTACAATTGACTACAACCACCAATATATTCTGCTGCACTATATCTATATATGCAAAGCTAATTCTGCTGGGTAATGCAAATTGAAACATTATTGCATAGTATGTGATTTTTAAGTACTTTTTTAAAGTTTTGAATGATAAAGACCCAGTTTAATCTTTGTGGAATGCCTGGTTGTTGTTTTTAAGGTAATTTATTGCCTGGCATTTGAGGTGGGGGGGGGTTTGGTTACAGATTTCAATTATTGGTTTTACTTGTAATAGTCTTCTACTTAAGTCCAATGGTGTAGGCTGTGCAAAGCCGTTTGGCTGTGCATTTATTGATCCAAGCGTGCATTTTTATCAAAGCGTGATAAAATTGACACATAACAGCAGCGTTCAATCAGCGTTAATTTATCTTCAGCTGATATCGATTGTGAATTGACGTTTCTTCTCTTCTTGTCACCTACAGTTAATTACAATTGACTACAACCACCAATATATTCTGCTGCACTATATCTATATATGCAAAGCTAATTCTGCTGGGTTATGCAAATTGAAACATTATTGCATAGTATGTGATTTTGAAGTACTTTTTTAAAGTTTTGAATGATATAGACCCAGTTTAATCTTTGTGGAATGCCTGGTTGTTGTTTTTAAGGTAATTTATTGCCTGGCATTTGAGGGGGTGGGGTGTGGTTACAGATTTCAATTATTGGTTTCACTTGTAATAGTCTTCTACTTAAGTCCAATGGTGTAGGCTGTGCAAAGCCATTTGGCTGTGCATTTATTGATCTAAGCGTGCATTTTTATCAAAGCGTGATAAAATTGACACATAACAGCAGTGTTCAATCAGCGTTCAATCGAAGTGAAAAAGAAGGAAAACAGAAGCACACCAATCTAACAAAACAAAGAAAACTGAAGAACTAATAACAAATGTGAGTCACTTACTCCTCAGATCACTCACCTCCTGATTGTTGCATCTGATTACATAGCACAGAACTACCTTACTTGGACATTTCATAAACCATCCATTTCACCTACAAATGCCTGTTTAGGGGACCATGTTTGTCCATTTTCTAGTGTTTGAGAGTAAATCGTTGATGGTCATTTGCTCACATAGATAACCGGATTTCTATTCCAACCAGCCAGTGTTGGAGATATGGTCTGCCAGATTACATAATGCATACCAGAGCCATAACTAGACTTTTTGGTGCCCTGTGACAGAGAATTATATGCCCCCCCCCTCCCCACCCCATTTTTGCAATATGGACAAAAGGCGCATGCCTTGTGGGGAAGGGGCATAACAAGATTGGTCTCAGAGAAAGCACATGAGATATGAAGATATATCTAGTATACTTGACACTCAATGGTTTGTGGTATTGCCGGGGTGCCCTCCTTAAATGCATATACAGTCACACATGGCGTGTTTGTGCAAATGGCATATCAGCAGTCAGCACTAACTGGTGACATGCCATTTGTAAAAGTAAGCCATGTGTGACTAATATATAAACATACTTTATTAAATAACACCTCAAACTATCATACCCAGGATTCAAATCTATAACCTGTTGAATTCTAATCAAACACCCTACCCATTGAGCTACTTGATCCTGCATCTATTCTAACCTCCAAAAACAGATTCAGTTGCATTTTCCAGCGTGTTTTGTTTGCGCCTTTGCAAATGTCTTACATCGACAAACTTATTTAGTACTATTTTGCAAATAGGGTTACATTGTCGCAACATTGTGTTCCCTAATTGCTTGATTTTTTAAATGCAACAATTGATAAAGACACCTGATAATTGCTCTGTGGAGTGTTATTTTGTGTCTACTTCTTATCTACATTTAATTCCCTACCTCTAATCAAGGCATTTTTAAATGCTGGGGGCTGCCAGGACGTGAGGCCTACCTAGACTTTAGATCGGAATTTGAATGTACTTGTGAACTAACTTAATTTCCTACTTCTAAATTCATTCCTAAATTCACTACTTACATTAATCCTGTAGTTGGGCATTTTGAGCCTTCAATTGTGGGTATTGTTTTGTGTCCAGACCAGCAGCTGGTGGTGTGCATTTGCTGGAAAGGCATCGAAGACCTCCGATATGCTGCATCTCCTGATGTGTGTCTCCCTCAAGTGGCTGTCAGCAAATGCATGCTAGACACCCCATTCCAAGCTGATTGTGACATCACGGAACATGCATCATAGAACAGGCATGCTAGAATATGGGTCTTCAACCTGCGACCCTCCAGCTGCTGTGGAACTACATATACCAGCATGCCCTGCCTCAGTTTTAGCATACCTTAATAGCAAAACTGTGGCAGGGCATGCTGGGATGTGTAGTTTCACAGCAGCTGGAGGGCCACAGGATGAAGACCCATGTGCTAGAGCCAAGCCGCAGGTACATTGAATGCTAGCAAGCTGAATGTTTAAATCCTTTTTGTTCCGCAGCATTCCAATGCGGAAGATTCCATGGAACCAGAGATTATTCCATTGAGAAGGACATGCTGCCTGGATGACTGCACTGTGCAAATTAAATCACGGAGCCAGTTGGCTTGTGGGTGGCTCTGGTGACTGGGTGGTTGGGTGGGCGGTGTGTCAGAGGTGGAGCACATGCAAATGAATGTGTATCATCCTGCTAGTGAGAGTGAAAACTCATGCAGGAGTGTGCCTGCTTGTCAGTGGGTTATGCACCTTGCCAGGCGTCAAATCTACATGGAGCAGCTTGAGGGGACAAGAGCAGGTTTGCAAAATATAGATAGAAGAGCATATATGCTGGCGCATTCTCCATGATTGTGTCAGCTTATGTTTTGGTGCACTGCACTTTCCTCCACTAAGTTTTAGCCATTTTGGTTAAACGCAAGTGTAGTTGCTTCTCGCCCTTTTGGCTGTGATCTTGTATCGTGGTTGAAGAGTCTGCTGGAGGGATTGTTTTCTTCA
>NW_026968365.1:0-101062 GCF_028390025.1 Pseudophryne corroboree
CCTCAGACTCTGAGGAATTTTCCGAGGAGCCTATGCAGATTGGGGCTACCCGCCTCTCCTCGCGTGAGAAGACGCGGAGGAGACAGCAGGGGTTATGTTTGTACTGTGGGAATAAAGGTCATGTGGTAGTATCATGCCCAGAAAAGTCGGAAAACTTCAGGGCCTGAGGGTGATGGGAAATATCCTGTCAGGCCAGAAGTCAGAATTTCCCAAGAAGACTTTTATCATTCCGGTGACCTTGAAGATCCTCGGTCAAACTGTCAAGACTGAGGCCTTTGTGGACAGTGGGGCCAACGGGGTTTTTATGGACCGCCAATTCGCCCTGAAACACTCTGTTCCCTTAGTACCCTTGGCATCGGAAATTGAGATTTGTGGGTTAAACGGGGAACCATTATCCCAGGGTAAAATTACCTCTTGCACTAGCCAGATTTCTTTGTTTATTGGAGCCACACACTCTGAAAAATTGTCCTTTTATGTGACTGTCTGTACTTTTGCCCCATTGGTGTTGGGGTTACCCTGGTTAAGGGCCCACAATCCTCAATTTGACTGGGTCTCTGGGGAGATTCTTAGTTGGGGTACTGATTGTTTCAGGAGTTGCTTGAGCCTTCCAGTCAGGCTTTCGCAGCTAAGTTTGCCAGGATTGCCAGGATGTTATGCAGATTTTGCGGACGTGTTCTCCAAAAGAGTTGCAGAGGTACTACCTCCCCATCGCCCCTATGACTGTGCCATTGATTTGTTGCCGAATGCTAAGCTTCCCAAGAGCAGGTTGTACTCCCTGTCACGTCCTGAGACTCAGGCTATGGCAGAGTACATTCAGGTGAACTTGGCTAAGGGATTTATCAGACCTTCACAGTCTCCAGTTGGGTCGGGGTCCTTCTTCGTGGGTAAAAAGGACAGTTCGTTGCGACCCTGCATCGACTTCAGGGAATTGAACCGTATCACGATTAAAAACTCATACCCACTGCCTCTCATTTCGGTCTTGTTTGACCAGCTTCGTACTGCCACCATTTTTTCAAAGATTGACCTACGCGGTGCGTACAATCTAATCCGAATAAGAGAGGGGGATGAATGGAAGACTGCCTTTAATACCCACTCAGGGCATTATGAATATTTGGTGATGCCTTTTGGGCTCTGTAATGCCCCGGCAGTCTTCCAGGACTTCATGAACGATGTGCTCAGGGAATATTTGGATAGATTCTTAGTTGTATACTTAGATGACATCCTAATCTTCTCCCATTCCCTGGAGGAACATCGGAAGCATGTACGCTTAGTCCTCCAGAAACTCAGAGACCACCGGCTTGGGGCGAAGCTGGAGAAGTGCGAATTTGAAGTTCAGCAAATCGCATTTCTAGGATATATTATCTCCCCAGAAGGTTTCCAAATGGAGGGTTCCAAGGTACAGGCAGTCCTGGATTGGGTGCAGCCCACTAGTTTGAATGCGCTTCAGCGTTTTCTGGGCTTTGCGAATTTTTATAGACGATTTATCGCTGGATTTTCGTCTATAGTGGCGCCCTTGGTGGCATTCACTAAGAAAGGGGCGGATGTTGCTCACTGGTCTTGTGAGGCCAAAGCGGCTTTTGCCCGTCTCAAAAGGGCATTTGTCTCGGCCAAGGTGCTGCGACACCCAGATCCAGAGCGTCCTTTTATGGTGGAGGTGGATGCCTCTGAGATGGGTATTGGGGCAGTGCTCTCTCAGATGGGGGTGTCTGATAATCGCCTTCATCCCTGTGCTTACTTTTCCCGTAAATTTTCGCCTGCCGAGATGAATTATGACGTGGGTAACCGGGAATTGTTGGCTGTTAAGGATGCACTCGAGGAGTGGAGACACTGGCTTGAGGGGGCTAAGTTTGTGGTCTCAATTCTCACCGACCATAAGAATTTGGCATATTTAGAGTCAGCGAAGCGCCTCAATGCCAGGCAGGCATTGTTTTTTGCTCGCATTAATTTTTGATAACATATCGCCCTGGGTCAAAAAAACATCAAGGCTGATGCGCTCTCGCAGAGTTTTGCTCCAATCCAGGAGACCACCGAGGAGCCATTGCCCATTGTGTCCCCATCATGTATTAAAGTGGGCATTACCCAGGACCTATTGTCATTAGTCCTTAGAGCACAGGAGCAGGCTCCTCCAGACCTTCCGGTAGGTCTTTTGTTTGTGCCTCCTAGGTTAAGACAGCGAGTGTTCCTGGAATTCCATGCCAAGAAGTCGGCAGGTCACCCGGGTATTGCCAGAACTCGGGAGTTGCTATCTAGGGCGGTGTGGTGGCCCTCAGTGGCTAGGGATGTGGATCAGTGGGTTCGGGCATGTGACATCTGTGCCCAAAATAAGACTCCTAGAGGGGTTCCTGTTGGCCCATTACATCCACTCTCTATTCCATCTAAGCCATGGACCCACATTTCAATGGATTTTTTGGTGGACTTGCCCAAATCCTCGGGGATGACAGCCATCTGGGTTGTCGTTGACAGGTTTTCGAAGATGGCGCACTTCGTTCCATTGGTTGGGCTGCCATCGGCCAGACGCCTGTTTGAATTATTTATGCTGCATGTTGTGCGCCTCCACGGGTTGCCACTTGATGTGGTCTCTGACCTCGGATCCCAGTTTGTGGCCAAATTCTGGAGGGCATTTTGTTCCGATCTCCAGATTTCTGTCAGCTTGTCGTCAGGCTACCATCCGCAGTCTAATGGGCAGACTGAAAGGGTGAACCAGTCCTTGGAGCAGTTCCTCAGGTGTTATGTCTCCAAGTGTCAGACTGACTGGGTTGCTCATCTGTCCATGGCGGAGTTTGCCTATAACAACGCGGCTCACTCTGCTACAGGGATCTCTCCCTTCCTTTGTGTGTATGGGCATCATCCTAAGGCCAATTCTTTTGACCCCCTGGACTCCACGCCTGGTGGTTCCTCTGTGGTTTCGGTCCTTAGAGGTATTTGGAGGAAAGTGAAGAAAGCCCTTGTGTCTGTGTCATTAGTGACCAAAAGGGTTTTTGATAAGCGGAAAAGACCCTGCAGCTTCAAATTAGGAGACTTCGTCTGGTTGTCTACCAAGAATTTGAAG
The DNA here is from genome assembly GCF_028390025.1 of Pseudophryne corroboree. Lineage (NCBI taxonomy): Eukaryota > Metazoa > Chordata > Amphibia > Anura > Myobatrachidae > Pseudophryne > Pseudophryne corroboree. Next base: position 3,050 of record NW_026968365.1, read on the forward strand.
TTGAGACAGCCATCTCATAAATTAGGCCCCCGGTTCATCGGTCCTTATAAGATCACTAGGGTCATCAATCCGGTGGCATTTCAGTTAGATCTACCCCGTTCTTTGGGTATCAATAAAACATTTCATTGTTCCCTTTTAAAACGGGCGATTAGTAATCCTTCTTCCAGTGGAAGACCTTCCCCTCTTCTGATACGTGGCCAGAGGGAGTTTGTTGTTGAAAGGATTCTTGACTCCAAGATGGTTCGGGGTCGGCTGTCATTTTTGGTGCACTGGAAGGGGTATGGCCCGGAGGAGCAGTCGTGGGTGCGCAGTTGTGATCTTCATGCCCCCAGACTGTTACGCTCTTTCTTCTCGCAGTTCCCCGATAAACCCGGTGGTAGGGGTTCTTTGACCCCTCGTCAGAGGGGGGGTACTGTTAGGGTCTCCTGCTCTGTGCTGCCACGTCGTCATGGCAACCGGGAGACAAGTGCTAGCGGAGTAACCTGAGCGTAGCTGATACTCCGGTTCGGGTCTTTTGCTGTGCAGTGGTTACAGGCTCTGTGCACGGCAGGGGATCCGGTGCTGGTTTTTGTGCTCACAGTCTGTGAGGTCTGAGTGGGGCGTGGACAGCACCTGCTATATAAACCCTCTTCTCAGGTTAGGCAGATGCTGCTGAATCTTTGTTGGTTAGTCAGTTCCTGAAAGCTAGCTAGTACTGTGTAAACTTTGTATTTGTTTGTTGCTTACTGCAAATAGGCCTTGGGATTTGGTATTACACTCTGCCAATCCAGACCTAGCAGTAAGACTGGAGTCAGTCGTTTAACCTGCTGGGGTTTTTTTGCTACTCTGTGAACCTAGCAAGTTTGCCGCTGTATTCTCAGACTTGCCTGCCAAAATCCTTCCTCACTGTGCAAGGTGTTCTGGTGTCAGTTTAGTGGCAGTAAGCTGAACCAGTGCACTGCAAGTGAGGGCTAGGATTGTGGAGACTCTCCTTGTGTCTATTATTCCATCTCTGACCAAGGAGTTTACTGCCACACCCGTTGGTAACCCTTTAGGGTTTTGCTGTTGCCCTTAGCAACAGCATTTCGGGTTCTCTACGTATTAAATCACTACATCTCGCTTCTTTCCATCTGAGCATTCCTAATACTAGGGAGACACCCAGTTTCTTAGCCTTTGGGCTTCTCTGTTCACTTTGTGTTTATTTTGTTACCCTATCACCTTCTGTGTATGTAATGTCATATTCCCCAGTCTGTCTGTGAATTCATTTGTTTTGCATCCCTCACCGTTCAGACACCAGTACATTCCTGCTGGCACTGGTGTGCATAACAGTTTATGCTATTGGGTAAATATTGCAAGGGGGAAGGGCATGCAATTGTCAAGGGGACGTAGCCCTTTGTGAGGGCGTGAAGAGTGGCCACAGGGCACAATGAATAACATAGTGTAGTATATACTGCTAGTGTATGTAGCGCAGCTTATACACACAGTGGCCACAGGTATCAGAGCCGCATATACACACAATGGACACAGGTAGCTGAGCCGCTTATACACACAATGGCCACAGGTAACGGAGCCGCGTATCCACACAGTGGCCAGAGGTAGCAGGCCAGCTTATACACACAATACTCACAGGTAGCAGAACCGCTTATACACACAATACCCACAGGTAGCAGAGCCGCTTATACACACAGCGCCCACAGGTAGCAGCGCAGCTTATACACACAGTGCCCACAGGTAGCAGCGCAGCTTATACACACAGTGGCCACAGGTATCAGAGCCACGTATCCACACAGTGGCCAGAGGTAGCAGGGCAGCTTATAGAGGTGGGTATGGGGGTGCCGTGGGTGGGGGAGGGGTGGCGGGTGCTGCAGGTGTGGATGCTACGGGTGGCGGATGGACGTGTTCCGCGGGTGGGGGGTGGATGTGGTAGACGCTGTGGGTGCCGCGGGTGGGGGAGGTGCGGGTGGGGTGGAGGGTGAGGGGGGGGGGGAGGTGGGTATGGAGGTGGGTTGGGGGAGGGTGGGGTGGAGGGTCCGGGGGTGTAGTGGGGGGAGAAGTGGGTATGGCGGTGGGGGAGGTACGGGTGTGCCGCGGGTGGGGGAGGGGCGGGGTTTTTGCGGGTTGTGGGTGATACAGGGAGGGGGCGGGAGTGCCGTGGGTGGGGGAGGGGCATGTGCCGGGGGTGGCGGCCGGATGTGTTGGGTGCCGCGGGTGGGGAAGGGGCGGGGGGTGCTGCGGGCGGGAGTGCCGTGGATGGGGGAGGGGCGGGGGTGCTGCGGGTGGGGTAGGGGACGCGAGGCGGATGTGGTGGATGCCGCGGATGTGGTGGATACTGTGGGTGGGGGAGGTGCGGGGGTGCACCAGGTGGGGGAGGGGGCGGGAGTGCCGCGGCTGGGGGAGAGGCGGGGGGTGCTGCAGGTGTGGGTGCTGCCCGTGGGAGGGTGCGGGGTGGTGCGGGCGGGTGGGGTGGAGGGTGCGGGGGTGTAGAGGGGGTGGTGGTGGGTATGGGGGGTGGGGGTGCCGCGGGTTGTGGTTGCTATGGGTGGGGGAGGGGGCGGGAGTGCTGCAGGTGGGGGAGGGGCGTGTGCCGTGGGTGGGGGAGGGATGTGGTGGGTGCTGCGGGTGGGGTGGAGGGGTGTAGCGGGGGGGAGAGGTGGGTATGGGGGTGAGGGAGGTGCGGGGGGTGCTAGGGGTGGGCAGGAGTGCAGCGCATGGGGAGGGGCGTGTGCCGCGGGTGGGTGCTGATGTGGTGGATGCTGTGGGTGCCGCGGGTTGGGGAGGGTCGGGTGAGGTGTAGGGTGCGGGGGTGTAGCAGGGTGGGGGAGGTGCGGGGGTGGTGCGGGTGAGGTAGGGGGAGCTACAGGTGGAGGAGGGAGTGCAGCGGGCGGGGGTGGGCGTGTGGTGCGAGTGGGGGGGCAGATGTAGTGGATGCTGTGGGTGTCGTGGGCGGGGGAGGTGCGGGGGGGAGAGGTGGGTATGGGGGTGGGTGGGGTGGAGGGTGCAGGGGTGTAGTGGGGGGGGTGTAGTGGGGGTGGGGCATGTGCGGGGGTGCTGCGGGTTGTGGGTTATACGGGTGGGGGAGGAGCGTGTGCCGGGGTGGGGGATAGATGTGGTGGGTGCGGCGGTGGGGAAGGGGCGGGGGGTGCTGCGGGTGGGGGCGCGAGTGCCGCGGGTGGGGGAGGGCCGGAGGGTGCTGTGGGTGTGGGTGGTACGGGTGGCGGAGGGGGTGGGAGTGCCGGCGGATGTGGTGGACACTGTGGGTGCCGCAGGTGGGGGAGCCGCGGGTGGGGTGGAGGGTGTAGCGGGGATAGAGGTGGGTATGGGGGCGGGAGAGGGGCGGGGGTGCCGCGGGTGGGGGAGGGGCGGGGGTGCCGGGGTTTGAGGGTGCTGCGGGTGGGAGTGGTGCAGGTGGGGGAGGGGCGTGTACCGTGGGTGGAGGACAAATGTGGTGGGTGGTGTGGGTGCCACGGGTAGGGGAGGGGCGGGGGTGCCGCGGGTGGGGGAGTGGGTGCTATGGGTGGGGGAGGGGGCGGGAGTGCCGTGGGTGGGGGAGGAGCATGTACCGCAGGTGCTGGAGGGGCGGGAGTGCCGCGGGTGGGGGAGGGGCGGGGGGTGCTTCAGGTGTGGGTGCAATGGGTGGGGGAGGGGGCGGGAGTGCCGTGGGTGGGGGAGGAGCATGTACCGCAGGTGCTGGAGGGGCGGGAGTGCCGCGGGTGGGGGAGAGGCAGGGGATGCTTCAGGTGTGGGTGCAATGGGTGGGGGAGGGGGCGAGAGTGCCGTGCGTGGGGGAGGGGCGTCTGCCGCGGGTGCTGGAGGGGCGGGAGTGCTGCGGGTGGGGCGGGGGGTGCTTCAGGTGTGGGTTATACGGGTGGGGGAGGGGGCGGGAGTGCCACGGGTGGGGGAGGGGCATCTACCGTGGGTGGGGGTGGGGCGGGAGTGCCGCGGGTGGGGGAGGGGCGGGGGTGCTTCAGGTGTGGGTGCAATGGGTGGGGGAGGGGGCGAGAGTGCCGCGGGTGGGGGAGGGGCGTCTGCCACGGGCGGGGGAGGAGTGGGAGTGCCGTGGGTGGGGGAGGGGCGGGAGGGGTGCTTCAGGTGTGGGTTATACGGGTGGGGGAGGGGTCGGGAGTGCCGCGGGTGGGGGAGGGGCGGGAGTGCCGCAGGTGGGGGAGGGGCGGGGGGTGCTTCAGGTGTGGGTGCAATGGGTGGGGGAGGGGGCGGGAGTGCCGCGGGTGGGGGAGGGGCGTCTGCCGCGGGTGGGGGAGGGAGTGCCGCGGGTGGGCGAGGGGCGCTGCAGGTGTGGGTGGGAGGGTGCGGGGTGGCGCAGGGCATGTGCCGCGGGTGGGGGGCGTATATTGTGGAGGCTGTGGGTGCCGCGGGTGGGAGGGGGGCGGGTGCAGCAGGCCGAGGTCGTCCACAGCATTCTCAGCCTCACTGTCTGGCAAGACTCACCGGCTGCAGTGTCACAACTCACCAGGGTGCAGGGAGTGTACGGGGAGGAGGGAAAGAGGGGACTGGGCGGAGATGGGGAGGGGACTGGGCGGGGATGGGCGGACCGAGGGAGGGGACTGTTCCTGGCCTGCATCCAGCCACCCAGATCTGTGCCTGTTACTCCGCCCAGCGTTAGAAATGCAGGCACAGAGTCACAGGGCTAATATATAGGAGATAATATACCCTCACCCTCCATCCATATTGTTTTCTAGGTGACCTTTATTCAGACATTGGTCCACTTATAAGATACATGTACCTTTAGCAGACTCATTGTGTATAATAGAAGTGGAATTAGAACCAAATAAGGCTGACCAGCTTCTAGCTGGTACCCTGTACTAATATGAGCATAAAACTGAAGAAAGATTCTACCAAGATGGGAGAGTGTTAAGCAGTGCTTAAAGTGGTCCTAGAGAGGTGGTGGAACTCACCCCCCTCCCCACGGTGCCCATGTAATAAAGGTATTGCCTACGGCGCGCGCAGCAAAAAGGGGGGGTGGCCTCAAAAAGAAAGGGGCGTGGTCACACAATAGTAATAATGCCCACAGTAGTAATACCCAAGTGGAAATTTTGAAGTGGGGGTATGGAAAAGTGAAGGGTGCAATAATGTGCGTGCCGAAGGCGCGCGCACTCCTGACAAGGGGGCGTGGCCACGCAAAAGGGGGCGTGCCCTTCAGTGTAGTTTACCACACCATATACCCCTTATACACATTATGCACCACAATAGTAGGACCCCTTTCACATTATACCTCACAGTATGAGCCGAAATTCACATTTATACCACACAGTATGAGCCACATTCATATTACACCACACAGTATGAGCCAAATTCACATTACACCACACAGTATGAGCCAAATTCACATTACACCACACGGTAGGGCAGTACGGATGGTGTAATGGTTAGCATTACTGCCTCACAGCACTGAGGTCATGGGTTGAATTCCCACCATGGCCCTAACTGTGTGGAGTTTGTATATTCTCCCCGTACTTGCGTGGGTTTCCTCCGGGTACTCCGGTTTCCTCCCACAATCCCAAAATATACTGGTAGGTTAATTGGCTCCCAACAAAATTAACCCTAGCATGAATGTGTGTGCGTGTACATGTGATAGGGAATATAGATTGTAAGCTCCACTGGGGCAGGGACTGATGTGAATGACCGAATATTCTCTGTAAAAGCGCTGCGGAATATGTGTGCGCTATATAAATAACTGGTAATAAAAATGAGCCGAAATTCACATTACAGCACACGGTATGAGCCGAAATTCACATTTATACCACACAGTATGAGCCACATTCATATTACACCACACAGTATGAGCCGAAATTCACATTACAGCACACGGTATGAGCCGAAATTCACATTTATACCACACAGTATGAGCCACATTCATATTACACCACACAGTATGAGCCGAAATTCACATTATAGAACACGGTATGAGACGAAATTCACATTATAGCACACGGTATGAGCCAAAATTCACATTATAGAGTGACAGAGTGACAGGGAGAGTGACAGCAGGGACATGGAAAGTGACAGCAGGGACATGGAAAGTGACAGCAAGGGAATACAGTAGGGACTAGGGAGAGAGAAAGGCAGCAGGTTAGATTACCTGTATAGCAGCGGCGGTGGTCTGCGGTGCTGTGGATGAGTAGGCTGTGGTAGGCGTGACGTGGAGGAGGCTGTGGGCCTCGGAGATAGTGCGGAGGAGGAGGCTGTGGGTGCGCAGAGGTCCGAGGGCGGGGCGGCAGAAGAGGCTGAGGGCGGCTGCAGTGGATCTGGAACCAGGCTGGCTTTATTATCCCTGCCGCCGCATCAAGCTCCTGTGACCACGGCGCTAATATTTCAAAACTGCTGCGGACCGGCAGCCAATCAGTGACAGATTTGAACTAGTAGTGCCGCGGTCACAGAAGCTCGATGCAGCGGCAGGGATAATAAAGCCGGCCTGGTCCCAGATCCGCTGCAGCTGGGAGTCTGGAACCTCGGCTTGCAGTGCGGCCGCGATGGTAGGGGTGGAGCGACGGAGGGCGGACCGGGAACGCAGCTTCTTTGTCGGCCCATACAGTAATGCCCCCAGCAGTAGCACCCCTTATACAATGCCCACAGTAGTAGTGCCCCTTATGCAATGCCCCCAACAGTAGTGCCCCCTTTACAATGCCCTCATTAGCTGTGCACCCCATCAGTAATGCCCTTAATGGTAATGCCCCTGTGTAGTATTGCCCCTAGTCGTTTATCCCCAGTAGTCATGCCCATACTGGTAATGCCCCTGCAGTTATGACCCCAGCAATTTACTCCCCCCCCCCCTTTAGTTTAGCCTCTGAGTGGTAATGCCTCCAGTAGTTTTGCCCTCATGTTTGCCCCATGTAGTTTATCCCCCAGTGGTAATGCCCCCTGCAGTTGTGCCCCCAGTTGTTTAGCCCCTGTAGTTTAGCCCCCATGTAGTTTGCCAAAGTTAGTAATGTCCCCAGTAGTTTGCCCCCTTGTAGTTATACCCCCAGTAGTTTAGCTCCTGTAATTATGCCCCCTTGTAGTTTAGCCCCCAGTAGTAATGCTGCCAGTAGTTTGCCCCTTTGTAGCTTGCCCCCTTGTAGTAATGCCCCCAGTAGTTTGCCCCTTGTAGTTTGCCCCAGCAGTAAAGCCCCCCAGTAGTTTGCCCCCAGTACTAAAGCCCCCCAGTAGTTTGCCCCTCTGTAGTTTGCCCCAGTAGTAAAGCCCCCCAGTAGTTTGCCCCAGTAGTAAAGCCCCCCAGTAGTTTTGCCCCTCTGTAGTTTGCCCCAGTAGTAAAGCCCCCCAGTAGTAAAAGCCCCCCAGTAACTAGCCCCCAGTAGAAACGCAGCTAGTGGTACACATATAGGAGGGAGGGGGGGGGAGCACCATACTTACCAAGCCCCGCTCCCGCCGCAGTCCTCTCTCGCCGCCCGCTCCTCGGCACTATGGGAGAGACGTCATGACGTCTCTCCCATAGCGCGCACTGACAGAGCCGGAAGCCGGAGCTCAGTACTGAGCTCCAGCTGCCGCTGCGGAGAGGGAGACGGGCGCCCGCTGGTAACTCGATCTAAGCGGGCGCCCGGCATCTTCCTGCAGCGCCGCCCGGGACATCGGGTTAGGTGAGCCGGGGGAGGCGGAACTGCGTTCCGTCTCCTGGTGGAACTGACGGAACGCAGTTCCGCCCCGTTCCGGCTCACTTTAACCCCTGGTGTTAAGTGAATTGGGTGTAACCGAATATTATAAAACCAGTGTATCGCCATGTTTTTCTCTGTTGATGTATTTGCCCCTGGCTGACAGGATGTGCCTCTCAGCCTGTATACGGGCGAGGTCTTTTAAATAAATAATTAATTGTTTTATAAATCTGACTTCAATTCAATCTTTTGGTTACAAGGAAACAAAATGGTTAAATTTGGTATTTAACGACAGTGACCGTAGCTTTTAAGTTATATAAAAATCTAAGTCAATGTATATGGAGGGAGGTTGTTGTCAGAGAAATACCTTTTTATAGACAGAAAATGCAACGGCAAAACCAGATGTCTAACTAAATTCTGAAACTGGCATACTATGGTATATTGGAAAAGGCAATATGAATGGTAAGTCCTGAATAAATGTATACAATTTGTCAGTTTTAGGGATGAGTTTTGGGTGCGGCGTCCCCTTGGTTGGTGTAGCTGGCTGCATTGGATCATCATATTGTAACACTTAATCTAGCACTTTTTTAGTACCTATTTTTTATTTTATTTTTTTACTAGTGTAGTGATACACTTTTTAATTATTGCCTTTCACCTATGTAACACTCTCAACACATAGCTTCTTACTAATGTAACACTTTCTAACACTTAAAGCTCTAACTAGTGTAGTGACTTTGGGCGGTTTGCTTGTGCTCTCCTGGGGGGTCCCATGCCCTGATCTTGAACCTTAGTGTTAGGGACCCACCAAATGAGGTCACCTAACTGCGGAGGTGTGCCCATATTTTTGGCCAAAAATATGCTAAGCACCTCACATTTACTCTATGTTATAGTGCAGAGTCTACAATTGTTCTGATTAGCAGTGTTTAGTATTTAGAGAGTGCACCTGCATTTTCTCATTTTGTTGCGGAACTAAAAGTTTCAGCATGGCAGCACCTCTCACTAACCCCACCCCCCCACGCCCCACCTGCCACCCCGCCACAGAAGGACAAAAAAGTAATTGTCATTAAATAAATTGCATACACTATTAGAGTGATACCCGATGAAAATAGTTGGAGTGGTTTTCTTGACAATGAAACAGAGAAAAGATGGCTGTTTATTGAAGTTAGTTAAGCGCATCCTATACTACAAACCACACTAATCAGACTGTAACTCCTAGGCATAATGCGGTCTATAAATCTCAAGGAGAAGAAATGTATTTTCCCCGAATCCCCACAATGACAGCGTAAGCAGAGGAATAAATAAAAGGGAATCTATTCTGCTCTAATTGCACATGCATCTCTTTTAATTACGCTGAACAGGACATGCAGCAGTGGACATGTATCATAAGTGCACGCTGTAATATACAGAGAAAGGTCACTGCAGAGCTGGTAAATCTAATTCTATTCATTTACAGTGGAGCCATCTGTGCTGCTGACTTGTGGGAAGTAAGGTAAAGCAATAGCTATAAAACAGCATAGAGTATAAACTAAGTCGCATACAGATACATTTCAAACCATCGTGTAACTGAAAGCTGATACGGGCACCGGCTGCACTGTGCTGCTGCCGCTTCCCAGGTATATGCACAACCACAGACACCGGCCCAGCGAAGCAGTAACTTACCCCTTATCAACAGGGCCGGATTAAGGTCTGTGGGGGCCCCTGGGCAACAAATATGTGCAAGGTGATAAAGGCACCAGCCAATCAGATCCTAACTGTTAATTTACATACTGTAGCTGATTGGCTGGTGCCTTTATCACCTTGCACATATCACTGGTTTATCACTTCCTTATGCCTTCTCCAGGTTAATACATCTGCCCCAGTGTGTGGGGGCCCGGGACAACCGCCCCGTCCGCCCTGCCGTTAATCTGGCTCTACTTATCAATGAGAATCCCACATCCTGGAATTTAGTCCAAACATTTTATCATAGAACTTTGAAGGTCAACAGATCCTTATTAAAAAGAACAAATTGTTTTTTTGTTCCCCAAAATACACATAGTAGCCCCACTATACACATTGCCCCAAACAAAAGCTCAATGATATTAACAATAGCAGCGTGGCTTCTTTCTAATTATGGGGTCTATTCAAGGGCGTAGCTACAATAGGTGCAGGGAGAGCAGCTGCTATGGGGCCCAGAGCTGAGAGGGGCCACCTTCCCTGTCACAGTTACATGTGTTATATACAAGGGCGTAGCTACCATAGGTGCAGGCAGTGCAGCTGCTATGGGGCCCAGAGCTGAGAGGGGCCACCTTCCCTGTCACAGTTACATGTGTTATATACAGGGTGTAGCTACCATAGGTGCAGGCAGTGCAGCTGCTATGGGGCCCAGAGCTGAGAGGGGCCACCTTCCCTGTCACAGTTACATGTGTTATATACAGGGTGTAGCTACCATAGGTGCAGGCAGTGCAGCTGCTATGGGGCCCAGAGCTGAGAGGGGCCCACCTTCCCTGTCACAGTTACATGTGTTATATGCATTTTTCACTATTGGGTGGTACGTAGGGGTCCTTTCATACTTCTTCCTCGGGGCCTGTAATATACTGTATCTAGGTATGCCCCTGGACCTGCTCATTGTAGTGTGGTATAAAATTAACTGGAGGGCATTTTAATGTTATATAATAGGAACCGGGGCACTGTAATGAGGCACAATATGAATGGGGAGCACTATATATCATAATGTGAATTGGGGATACTGTGCAGTATAATGTGTACTGGCAGCTCTGAAATGTGACATAGGGTGAACTTAAGCACTACTGAGATTCATAAAATAAATTAGGGCACTATCATGGGGTATAACATTAAATATGACTCTACTATGGTTCAGAAAATTAACTGGGGCACTATTATTTGTTAAATGTCGCTATGGGGCCCACAAAGTTCTGGCTACGCCCCTTGGTCTATTCATTAATCAGTGAAAAGGGTGGAGAAGTGAGCCAGTGGTGAAGTTGCCCATGGCAACTAATCAGCATTGCAGTAATATTTATAGTTTGCATACTATACTGTACGGAGCAGCTGATTGGTTGCCATGGGCAACTTCTCCACTGGCTCACTTCTCCACTCTTTTCACTGCTTCATGAATAGACCCCTAAATTATCTCTATTGGTACCCATTATTTGTAGACTACTTCTCTAACATTGACATACGGATAAATTTTTCATGATTATCACAGAGCCGATTTACAGTATTTAGGTTAGGCAATGTAGTGGGTGGTCCCCATCAAGACACATGCCAATTGGAACCAAATTACTTAGTTGCCTTTTCCAGATTTTAAAATGGAATTCCAAAACCTAATTATTTTCCCTATTACGTTGTCACACACAGAGCCCCCCCCCCCCGGAGCCACAGCCTGATTGTGGGCAGAGAGGGGGCGGTGCTGGGCAGAGCACCTGGCCTCTGCTGCAGAGCTGCGAGGGCCAATCAGAGTATCCTCAAAGTTACTCAGATGGCCCATGGCCTCGCACATGATCCAATGTTGCGTCTTGTATCAGCAATGTTGTCAGGGGGACTCTATTTCCCACGGACGCCTCCTGCTGCATAAGCATACTTTCGTCCAAAGACGCAGCAGCGATGTACAATGCCGTACATTCTATTGTTCGGGCGGTTATAACACTTTCCAATGCAAAGTTTACCAAATCCCATTCAAGCTACTCTCCAGTATCGATCATTAACCAATATTCTGCAGAATTCATCCATCTCCCAAACGGAGATACAGAATGTAGCTGTACTGTCAGGCTGGTCAGTGCCCAAAAATCCATTCAACTAGATGAGGACGTATTCCATTCTGGGGGAAGGTGATCATGATAGAATGGGGGAGGTGTATCAAACTGTCTAAAGATGGCAGCTTCTAACTTCTGCACATCTCCTCTTTAGATGACTGTAAAATCCCTCAGACTAGATCTCCCAGTCGCACCTCTATGGGCAATGTGTAGCGTGTTTCTTAAATCTGATAAAAGGACTCACCCTAATGCCAGGAAAGGGTTACAGTAGATCCACCAAGATATGGTCACTGATAGCCGGCTTTACAGAGAATCTTATGCAAGGACACAAAAAAAGAAAAATTATAATCTTTTACTATATAGACATTCATATATACCCTCATGGTCTCCTCTACGTATAATGGTTTAGAACCCTGGCCCAAATGTAGTAAGCCTTCAAAAGTGATAAAGTGGAGAGTGATGGGGTCTATTCATGACCCCCAGTGAAAACAGTGTAGAAGTGAGCCAGTGGAGAAGTTGCCCATGGCAACCAATCAGCTGCTCTGTATAATTTCATAGTATGCAAATTATAAATGTTACTTCAATGCTGATTGGTCGCCATAAACAACTTCTCCACAGGTTCACTTCTCCACACTTTTCACTGCTTCATGAATAGACCCCAAACTATCAACCAATCAGCTCGCAACTGTCATTTTTCTAACACAGCCTGTAACATGGTAGTTAGGAGCTGATTGGCTGGTACTTTATCTTAGATGTACTAAGCCTTGAAAACTGATAAATTTCACTGTGATAAAGTAGCAGCCAATCAGCTCCTAACTGCCATGTTACATACTGGGTTTGAAAAATGACAGTTAGGTGCTGGTTGGCTGGTACTTTATCACCATGCAATATATCACTTTTTAAGGCTTAGTACATCTCCCCCACTTTGTCATTCTACATTTTATCACTTTTTATGGCTTAATACATTTGGGACCCTACGCCAATACAATATGCATTCTGGACTTTTATTATACTGACATGATGTTCCCCAATTGCGTAGCAAGATTTTTTATTTTGTACAACGGAATAATAAGGATTTAAGGGACTACACAAATGAATTATATAAAAATAAAACAAAGTTACTGATTCCGTTGCAATTTTTGTTGACTGATAAAAATAGGTTTAGGGACAAAAAAACAAAACAGAACCAGGGAATTAATAAACATAATAGTAATAAAAAAAAATAAGAATGTCAAGATTGACTGTACTACTGAAGACGTAGGAAGAGAGAGAGGGGAAAGGGAGAGTAAGAGAGAGGTGGGAAGAAAGAGAGAGGTGGGAAGAAAGGGAGAGAAAGAGAGAGGTGGGAAGAAAGGGAGAGAAAGAGAGAGGTGGGAAGAAAGAGACAAAAAGAGAAAGAGCCGGGGAGAGAGAGAGACAGGGAGAGAGCGAGACATGGATAGAGAGAGATGGAGGAAGGAGATATAGGGAGAGACACAGGGAGAGAGGGGGGGGGGTGGAGAGAGAGACGGGAGAGAGAGAGGGCCAGCTAGAAGCAGAGAGAGTAAGACAGAGGAGAGAGAGCATGAGAAAGATAGGATGAGAGTGCAAGATGGGTTGAGTGAGAGAGATGGGGAGACAGATAGGGCAAAAGGGGGGGAGGAAGAGAGAGAGGTAGATGGGGGGAGAGAGAGAGAGACGGGAAGAGGAAGAGAGAGCAAGGGATAGGGAGTGAGACGAGAGAGAGAGGGTAATACCCCTTTCACATCGCACAAATAACCCGGTATCGACACAGCATATTGCCGTGTCGAAACTAGAGATGAGCGCCGGAAATTTTTCGGGTTTTGTGTTTTGGTTTTGGGTTCGGTTCCGCGGCCGTGTTTTGGGTTCGACCGCGTTTTGGCAAAACCTCACCGAATTTTTTTTGTCGGATTCGGGTGTGTTTTGGATTCGGGTGTTTTTTTCAAAAAACCCTAAAAAACAGCTTAAATCATAGAATTTGGGGGTAATTTTGATCCCAAAGTATTATTAACCTCAAAAAACATAATTTACACTCATTTTCAGCCTATTCTGAACACATCACACCTCACAATATTATTTTTAGTCCTAAAATTTGCACCGAGGTCGCTGTGTGAGTAAGATAAGCGACCCTAGTGGCCGACACAAACACCGGGCCCATCTAGGAGTGGCACTGCAGTGTCACGCAGGATGGCCCTTCCAAAAAACCCTCCCCAAACAGCACATGACGCAAAGAAAAAAAGAGGCGCAATGAGGTAGCTGACTGTGTGAGTAAGATTAGCGACCCTAGTGGCCGACACAAACACCGGGCACATCTAGGAGTGGCACTGCAGTGTCACGCAGGATGTCCCTTCCAAAAAACCCTCCCCAAACAGCACATGACGCAAAGAAAAAAAGAGGCGCAATGAGGTAGCTGACTGTGTGAGTAAGATTAGCGACCCTAGTGGCCGACACAAACACCGGGCCCATCTAGGAGTGGCACTGCAGTGTCACGCAGGATGTCCCTTCCAAAAAACCCTCCCCAATCAGCACATGATGCAAAGAAAAAGAAAAGAAAAAAGAGGTGCAAGATGGAATTATCCTTGGGCCCTCCCACCCACCCTTATGTTGTATAAACAAAACAGGACATGCACACTTTAACCAACCCATCATTTCAGTGACAGGGTCTGCCACACGACTGTGACTGATATGACGGGTTGGTTTGGACCCCCCCCAAAAAAGAAGCAATTAATCTCTCCTTGCACAAACTGGCTCTACAGAGGCAAGATGTCCACCTCATCTTCACCCTCCGATATATCACCGTGTACATCCCCCTCCTCACAGATTATCAATTCGTCCCCACTGGAATCCACCATCTCAGCTCCCTGTGTACTTTGTGGAGGCAATTGCTGCTGGTCAATGTCTCCGCGGAGGAATTGATTATAATTCATTTTAATGAACATCATCTTCTCCACATTTTCTGGATGTAACCTCGTACGCCGATTGCTGACAAGGTGAGCGGCGGCACTAAACACTCTTTCGGAGTACACACTTGTGGGAGGGCAACTTAGGTAGAATAAAGCCAGTTTGTGCAAGGGCCTCCAAATTGCCTCTTTTTCCTGCCAGTATAAGTACGGACTGTGTGACGTGCCTACTTGGATGCGGTCACTCATATAATCCTCCACCATTCTATCAATGTTGAGAGAATCATATGCAGTGACAGTAGACGACATGTCCGTAATCGTTGTCAGGTCCTTCAGTCCGGACCAGATGTCAGCATCAGCAGTCGCTCCAGACTGCCCTGCATCACCGCCAGCGGGTGGGCTCGGAATTCTGAGCCTTTTCCTCGCACCCCCAGTTGCGGGAGAATGTGAAGGAGGAGATGTTGACAGGTCGCGTTCCGCTTGACTTGACAATTTTGTCACCAGCAGGTCTTTCAACCCCAGCAGACCTGTGTCTGCCGGAAAGAGAGATCCAAGGTAGGCTTTAAATCTAGGATCGAGCACGGTGGCCAAAATGTAGTGCTCTGATTTCAACAGATTGACCACCCGTGAATCCTTGTTAAGCGAATTAAGGGCTGCATCCACAAGTCCCACATGCCTAGCGGAATCGCTCCGTGTTAGCTCCTTCTTCAATGCCTCCAGCTTCTTCTGCAAAAGCCTGATGAGGGGAATGACCTGACTCAGGCTGGCAGTGTCTGAACTGACTTCACGTGTGGCAAGTTCAAAGGGCATCAGAACCTTGCACAACGTTGAAATCATTCTCCACTGCACTTGAGACAGGTGCATTCCATCTCCTATATCGTGCTCAATTGTATAGGCTTGAATGGCCTTTTGCTGCTCCTCCAACCTCTGAAGCATATAGAGGGTTGAATTCCACCTCGTTACCACTTCTTGCTTCAGATGATGGCAGGGCAGATTCAGTAGTTTTTGGTGGTGCTCCAGTCTTCTGTACGTGGTGCCTGTACGCCGAAAGTGTCCCGCAATTTTTCTGGCCACCGACAGCATCTCTTGCACGCCCCTGTCGTTTTTTAAAAAATTCTGCACCACCAAATTCAAGGTATGTGCAAAACATGGGACGTGCTGGAATTTGCCCATATTTAATGCACACACAATATTGCTGGCGTTGTCCGATGCCACAAATCCACAGGAGAGTCCAATTGGGGTAAGCCATTCCGCGATGATCTTCCTCAGTTGCCGTAAGAGGTTTTCAGCTGTGTGCGTATTCTGGAAAGCGGTGATACAAAGCGTAGCCTGCCTAGGAAAGAGTTGGCGTTTGCGAGATGCTGCTACTGGTGCCGCCGCTGCTGTTCTTGCGGCGGGAGTCCATACATCTACCCAGTGGGCTGTCACAGTCATATAGTCCTGACCCTGCCCTGCTCCACTTGTCCACATGTCCGTGGTTAAGTGGACATTGGGTACAACTGCATTTTTTAGGACACTGGTGAGTCTTTTTCTGACGTCCGTGTACATTCTCGGTATCGCCTGCCTAGAGAAGTGGAACCTAGATGGTATTTGGTAACGGGGGCACACTGCCTCAATAAATTGTCTAGTTCCCTGTGAACTAACGGCGGATACCGGACGCACGTCTAACACCAACATAGTTGTCAAGGACTCAGTTATCCGCTTTGCAGTAGGATGACTGCTGTGATATTTCATCTTCCTCGCAAAGGACTGTTGAACAGTCAATTGCTTACTGGAAGTAGTACAAGTGGGCTTACGACTTCCCCTCTGGGATGACCATCGACTCCCAGCGGCAACAACAGCAGCGCCAGCAGCAGTAGGCGTTACACGCAAGGATGCATCGGAGGAATCCCAGGCAGGAAAGGACTCGTCAGACTTGCCAGTGACATGGCCTGCAGGACTATTGGCATTCCTGGGGAAGGAGGAAATTGACACTGAGGGAGTTGGTGGGGTGGTTTGCGTGAGCTTGGTTACAAGAGGAAGGGATTTACTGGTCAGTGGACTGCTTCCGCTGTCACCCAAAGTTTTTGAACTTGTCACTGACTTATTATGAATGCGCTGCAGGTGACGTATAAGGGAGGATGTTCCGAGGTGGTTAACGTCCTTACCCCTACTTATTACAGCTTGACAAAGGGAACACACGGCTTGACACCTGTTGTCCGCATTTCTGGTGAAATACCTCCACACCGAAGAGCTGATTTTTTTGGTATTTTCACCTGGCATGTCAACGGCCATATTCCTCCCACGGACAACAGGTGTCTCCCCGGGTGCCTGACTTAAACAAACCACCTCACCATCAGAATCCTCCTGGTCAATTTCCTCCCCAGCGCCAGCAACACCCATATCCTCCTCATCCTGGTGTACTTCAACACTGACATCTTCAATCTGACTATCAGGAACTGGACTGCGGGTGCTCCTTCCAGCACTTGCAGGGGGCATGCAAATAGTGGAAGGCGCATGCTCTTCACGTCCAGTGTTGGGAAGGTCAGGCATCGCAAACGACACAATTGGACTCTCCTTGTGGATTTGGGATTTCAAAGAACGCACAGTTCTTTGCGGTGCTTTTGCCAGCTTGAGTCTTTTCAGTTTTCTAGCGAGAGGCTGAGTGCTTCCATCCTCATGTGAAGCTGAACCACTAGCCATGAACATAGGCCAGGGCCTCAGCCGTTCCTTGCCACTCCGTGTGGTAAATGGCATATTGGCAAGTTTACGCTTCTCCTCCGACAATTTTATTTTAGGTTTTGGAGTCCTTTTTTTTCTGATATTTGGTGTTTTGGATTTGACATGCTCTGTACTATGACATTGGGCATCGGCCTTGGCAGACGACGTTGCTGGCATTTCATCGTCTCGGCCATGACTAGTGGCAGCAGCTTCAGCACGAGGTGGAAGTGGATCTTGATCTTTCCCTAATTTTGGAACCTCAACTTTTTTGTTCTCCATATTTTATAGGCAGAACTAAAAGGCACCTCAGGTAAACAATGGAGATGGATGGATTGGATACTAGTATACAATTATGGACGGACTGCCACGGTTAGGTGGTATAAAAAAACCACGGTTAGGTGGTATATATTATAATAATAATACAATTATGGATGGACGGACTGCCTGCCGACTGCCGACACAGAGGTAGCCACAGCCGTGAACTACCGCACTGTACACTGGTTGATAAAGAGATAGTAGTATACTCGTAACAATTAGGATGACACTATGACGGTATAAAGAATGAAAAAAAAACCACGGTTAGGTGGTAGGTATATAATAATAAATAATACAATTCTGGTCGGACGGACTGCCTGCCGTGTGCCGACACAGAGGTAGCCACAGCCGTGAACTACCGCACTGTACACTGGTTGATAAAGAGATAGTAGTATACTCGTAACAATTAGGATGACACTATGACGGTATAAAGAATGAAAAAAAAACCACGGTTAGGTGGTAGGTATATAATAATAAATAATACAATTCTGGTCGGACGGACTGCCTGCCGTGTGCCGACACAGAGGTAGCCACAGCCGTGAACTACCGCACTGTACACTGGTTGATAAAGAGATAGTAGTATACTCGTAACAATTAGGATGACACTATGACGGTATAAAGAATGAAAAAAAAAACCACGGTTAGGTGGTAGGTATATAATAATAAATAATACAATTCTGGTCGGACGGACTGCCTGCCGTGTGCCGACACAGAGGTAGCCACAGCCGTGAACTACCGCACTGTACACTGGTTGATAAAGAGATAGTAGTATACTCGTAACAATTAGGATGACACTATGACGGTATAAAGAATGAAAAAAAAACCACGGTTAGGTGGTAGGTATATAATAATAAATAATACAATTCTGGTCGGACGGACTGCCTGCCGTGTGCCGACACAGAGGTAGCCACAGCCGTGAACTACCGCACTGTACACTGGTTGATAAAGAGATAGTAGTATACTCGTAACAATTAGGATGACACTATGACGGTATAAAGAATGAAAAAAAAACCACGGTTAGGTGGTAGGTATATAATAATAAATAATACAATTCTGGTCGGACGGACTGCCTGCCGTGTGCCGACACAGAGGTAGCCACAGCCGTGAACTACCGCACTGTACTGTGTCTGCTGCTAATATAGACTGGTTGATATTTAAAGAGATATTAGTAGTATACAACAATACTATACTGGTGGTCAGGCACTGGTCACCACTCCTGCAGCAAAAGTGTGCACTGTTAATTAATATAATTGTACTCCTGGCTCCTGCTAACAACCTGCAGTGCTCCCCAGTCTCCCCCACAATTAATTATAAGCTTTTAATTTATACATTGATGACTGTGCAGCACACTGGGCTGAGCTGAGTGCACACAGACTGAGTCACACTGTGTGACTGACTGTGCTGTGTATCGTTTTTTTTTTCAGGCAGAGAACGGATATAGCAGAGAGAAGTGAACGGATATATTATATTAAATAAAAGTTAACTAGCAACTGCACTGGTCACTGACTGTGGTAAACTAACTCTGTCTGCGACTCTGCACAATCTCTCTCTATCTAATCTATCTATCTCTATTCTAATGGAGAGGACGCCAGACACGTCCTCTCCCTATCAATCTCAATGCACGAGTGAAAATGGCGGCGACGCGCGGCTCCTTATATAGAATCCGAGTCTCGCGATAGAATCCGAGCCTCGCGAGAATCCGACAGCGTCATGATGACGTTCGGGCGCGCTCGGGTTAACCGAGCAAGGCGGGAAGATCCGAGTCGCTCGGACCCGTGAAAAAAAACATGAAGTTCGGGCGGGTTCGGATTCCGAGGAACCGAACCCGCTCATCTCTAGTCGAAACGGGTCAGTGTGCGATGTGAAAGCTTCTTTGCTGAATTAGCGGGTCGCCTGACCCGGTAATTCAACCCGGTAAAAAAGAAGGGTTATTACCGGGTTGAATACCGGGTCAGGTGCAGTGTGAATGGGACCCGTTCCGATGCGACACGGCTCCCATTCACTGCTTAGGGAGAGGCGGCGCAGGAGATGAGCTCATCTCACGGCGCCGCCTCCACCCCGCCCCTGCTGCTGCTGCGCCCCCCGCTGCTATGGCAACCGACCCGGTATATTGCCGGGTCGGAAAGCCAGCAAAGGAGCGCAAATGCCGGATCCCACCCGGTAAGGATACGTTTCTCTTACCGGGTGGGATCCGGCATTTGCGATCTGAAAGCAGCATAAGAGAGACCATGAGAGAGAGAGACAGGAGACACTAACTGGTCTGAAAAAAAGATCTTTCAGAATGACATTAGCCATGCTGAACCTGAGGGAGAGTTATAGTATGCAGAGAAGAGAGGGGGCGTGGCGGGGTAGCTCTATCAGTAATTAATTATCAAGATGGAGCAAGAGGATCACATTGTATTATTAGTGCTTCTCAGCCATCCATTTCTAATTGCATTGTTTGCTGGACTTCCATCCCCTAATTATGTACTAGTGACCCAGACGTAGACCATAATCAACCTTAGTGCTTGATAATAATCTGATGGGAATTCATCAGATCATTATCTGGTTGGTAAATGTGTCAGGAAGACCACAGATCCCTGTGTGCAGACTGCAGGTCTGATCATCTTTCCACAGGTAGCTCTTATTTAAAAAAAAAAAATATGGGAGGGGCATATTGCAATATATAAGAGAACATCTTAATGTCCCTGTTCTCATGCCGGGACAGTTACACCGATTAGTGCCTGTCCCAGGGAAGAGTGAAAAGTAAAGTGATACCACCAGTGATGGGGAACCTTTGACACTCCAGCTGTTGTTGAACTACATATCCCAGCAAGCCCTGCTACAGTTTTGGTATTTGGCCATGCTAAAACTGTAGCAGGGCATGCTGGGTTGTTTAGTTCAACAACAGTTGGCGCGCCAAAGGTTCCCCATCACTGCTACACTATCACATCATTTCCTGGTTTGGTATCCGGTCATTAGGTCGACAACACTTAGGACATCACTTAGGTCGACATCACTTAGGTCGACACTCATCAGATTGACCACTATTGGTCGACATGGTAGAGGTCGACATGTGAAAAAGGTCGACATGATATTTTCACTTTTTTTGTTTTGTTTTTTACTTTTTCAAACTTTACGATCCACCTGGACTGCGATTGGGAATAGTAACCTGCCCGAAGCATGATGAGTGAAGCAAGCCATGTGAGGGGACACGGTGCACTAATTGGGGTTCCCGAACACTGTATGAAAAAAACGACACCAAAAAAATATTTAAAAAACTCATGTCTACCTATATTAGGTGTCGACCTAGTCACTGTCGACCAATGATCCACACCCCCTGATTCGGCCCAGATTTATTTATGTGCATGTTCTGCAATCAGCCTACGCATATCACTGTATACACTGGCAGGGACATATGTCAAGATCCTACTCCAATCGGAAAAAAAAATTAAAAAAGTATTTTACAAACAATAATGGCCATCTAAAGTTGGCGCTAGCGATCGCTGGCTCAGGCTACGATGCTTTCCAGAGGCTGATAAATATATGAGGACTGTAGATTCCATTGAGAATTAAGGGGACAGTGGTACAGGGCCATAATTTAGGGTGTGCGAGTGGTGCAGCCGCACAGGGCGCAGATCCTTGGGCAGTGATGGGGAACCTTTGGTACTCCAGCTGTTGTTAAACTACACATCCCAGCATGCCCTGCTACAGTTTTAGCATGGCCAAATAGCAAAACTATAGCAGGGCATCCTGGGATGTGTAGTTCAACAACAGCTGTAGTGCCAAAGGTTCCCCATCACTGTCCTAGGGGATGGCCCCATCACTGCCCCATGGCACCATTGGTGCAAGTATGCGGGTACGCTCGGGTACGGAGTACCCTTAAGAAATTGGCATCGGGTACGCAGTACCACCTGCCACACACTTTGCACCTGTGACCTCCATTACCACAATTATAATGCGCCACAAATCAACAAGACCGTGGTGTTTGGCAGCATGACAGCATCCTCCCACTTAGTCAGGGTTACTGAGAGTGCAATGGTGACGTCATGACATCACATCACGATTCCTCCTCTGGCGGCTGTGGCTGGCGTAAAGAGAGGAGTCTGGGTGTAGTTTCCCGCAGCCTCCCTTGCTGGGAGCAGCAGTGCAGCTGTTTCCATTCACTCAGCTTGTGTGACGCATCTGCACTGAGTGGCTTTTGGGCTACTGGGCATGTCTCTGGCATCACTGTGTGGGGTCATTAATTTCTAATATAATGTGGACACTACTATATATGTATATTATTATGAGGGCAATACTATATATTTCTATTATACCAAGGGGAACTACTAAAGTATATATTCCTGTTATAATGGAGGTATTACTATATATTGTTATTAAAATAGGGCATTACTATATATATATATTTCTATTATACTGGGGGCAATACAGGTTGAGTATCCCTTATCCAAAATGCTTGGGACCAGAGGTATTTTGGATATCGGATTTTTCCGTATTTTGGAATAATTGCATACCATAATGAGATATCATGGTGATGGGACCTAAATCTAAGCACAGAATGCATTTATGTTACATATACACCTTATACACACAGCCGGAAGGTAATTTTAGCCAATATTTTTTGTAAGTTTGTGCATTGAACAACGTGTGTGTACATTTGCACAATTCATTTATGTTTCATATACACCTTATATACACAGCCTGAAGGTCATTTAATACAATATTTTTAATCACTGTGTGTATTAAACAAAGTTTGTGTACATTGAGACATCAGAAAACAAAGGTTTCACTATCTCACTCTCACGCAAAAAAGTCCGTATTTCGGAATATTCCGTATTTCGGAATATTTGGATATGGGATACTCAACCTGTACTATATATTTCTAGCCTTAGCTCTAGAGTTCAAAGATAAGGGGCTGTGTCGTGTGGCCACGCCGCTAGTGTCATGTAGCCACTCCCACTAGTGGCATGTGACCACGCCCCCTGACAACGCATGACCACGCCCATTTTTCTGCACTCAGTACCAGTAAGGAAATATTTTTTCTTGCACCACTGCATGGCACCTGCATTTGGCTTGTAGGGGGCCTGGAACTGCAATCTGCAGCCTGTAGAACCGCCCTAGAGCCGTGTAATCTGCAGCGAGTAGAGAAGTCTGAAGCATGAGGTCACGTTTGTGGCACAGGGATGGCACAGGGCAGATTATAGCCCTACTGTAGCCCTGCTGTGGTTCTTAGTTGAACACAGGAGAATTCTCTGATGTCTCCTGACTGTGTGTGTATACCCTTTACTAGAAAGGTGGCTGCATCATATTGGCAAATTGCAATTCCATAATGTCTCATTTGTGAAACCATCTCTGTCAACCTTAAGTACAGGAATATTATGGCCACCCTCCGACTGGGTGAATGAATATACTGTGTGTCTGCCAAATGTTATGTTGTTTCTGCGAGAGTGTAGAAGAATCCAGGATACACTGTGCATCGGGATGACTCTACGCCTGTAAATATCAGACAAATGAACCACACCGTCTCATTCTCACGTCTCCTACATTGATTCATGCATTTCTGGATGTAGCCCTCAGACTTGATCATCTTTATCTTCGCCATCTGTTGCTTCAGTTTACTAGCACCGAGAGAGTAATTACTTTCTTATTTTTTTGTGCACTATTGTCTATATCTTTCTCCAGTAAAACGTAGGATGTCAGGACTAACGAGGGTGACAAATGGATAAGAAAATTTGCTTGTAAAAGTGTTCATAGCCCTTTTTAAGGCATGCAGGTGCGGTTTTACTAGATATGTGCTGTGTATATGTTATTTAGCGTTACCGCATGGGTGTGATACGTGGACAGAGGACATATGCTGTACGGCTATGGGGTGTATTCAAGTGTAGTCAGAACTGCCGTCTTGTCGGAAAGACGGCAGTTTCCGACTTTTTTCAGGTCGGGAACTGTTCTGACCTATTCAATTTGGCTGCTGTTTTTCCGACAAGTCGGCAATTCCGGCTTGTCGGAAAACATGTGGATCGGCGGAATAGCCGCTGTTTTGTTCATATGTTTGTAAATCCAGTCATAAGGACACAGAGACATGTGAGTTCACTGCTGTGCTGTTTATTCCATCACCAACTCCAGGCACACTGCACACTGGACCACCCACTTCCCAGCATCCCCCTGGTCCCAGGGACCATCATTGAAGATTCAGGCTTACACATATTAGTAAGGGAGTGTCTACAAATATTAAGCATTCTAATACACTAACATCACATCCTCTTTTCTTTGAAGATAAGCCCTGTACGCTTCAATGCAACAATTAACGTCATATTAAGAACATCATCTAACACGTTTCAATGAGTCTCTCAGGTCTGCGTATTTTCCTTTTGGGTCTTTCATACACAGTCTGCGTTTCATCGACCATGTTGGACCTTTCTAGAATCATGGTTTGTTCACCATTATCAGGATCATCATACATGTCAGATGAAGGGTATTCTTCAGTCATGTTGTCTTCACTATGGTTAGGTTGAGATCTTAAATCCACCCGATTTCTTCTTACTTCCGTTCCACGCTCTGTATGTATAGTATAAGATCTTGGTGCTACTTGTGCTTGCACAATACCCTTCTGCACCCAAATACCTTTCTCGTGATCTCTGAGACGGACTTGGTCACCCGATTTTAGATCAGATAAGCTTTTTGCTCACCTGTCATGGAACAGTTTCTGTTTCGCCTGTTGACGTTCCTTACTCAGTCTGACCAACGCTGAGTTATGTGTATTAAGCAGTTCATCATGTATCAGGAGATTTGCTCTAATCCTCCTTCCCATCAGCATTTGTGCAGGAGAAAGTCCATTCTGTAAAGGTGTACTGCGGTAAATTAAAAGACTTTTGTAGAAATCTTCTTTACCTTCTTGAGCTTTTTTCATGAGACTCTTTACAGTTTTTACTGAACTTTCCACCAACCCATTTGAGTGTGGACAGTGGGGACTTGACGTAGTATGGACAAATTCCCACTCATCAGCAAATTGTCTAAATTCAGCACTGGAAAACTGAGGACCATTGTCAGTGAACACTTCCATAGGAACACCATGCCTTGCAAAGATTGACTTCATGCAATTGATTTTGGCTTTACTAGTAGTTGTATGTAGTGTCTTCACCTCAGGGTAGTTAGAATAATAATCAGTCACGACAATGTATGTTTTCCCATTACAATCAAACAAATCTGCGCCAACTTTCTGGTACGGTCTCTCTGGCACTGCGTGAGGACTCAGTGGCTCGACTAGTTGTTTCGGTCTATACGTAAGACATAATTCACATGTAGCTGTAGTCTGTGCTATGTCTTGGTTAATTTTTGGCCAATACGTAACTTCACGTGCTCTCCGCTTACATTTCTCTTCTCCTAAGTGCCCTAATGTATCTTGCATAGCATAGTTTTTCTTAGTCGTGCAGGTATGACAAACCTATTGCCTTTGTAAATAATACCATCAACAACTGTAAGGTCACTGCGGTACATCCAATAATCATGGATAGACAGCGGGCACGCATGTTTTTCTGCTGGCCAACCTTTCAGAATGATATCTTTCAACACTTTCATTGTGTCATCTGTCTCAGTTTCTTTCCTAATCTGTTCTTGTCTTGTAAGAGACACTGGTAGAGAAGCTACGATCAAATTAACATAGGCTTCTATCTCTTCATCCATCAGACTTTTGGAACCTTCACTTTTGTCCACAGCACGAGAAAGTGTATCAGCAATGTACATGTATTTGCCGGGACAGTACAGCAAGTGTACATCATATTTCTGTAGTCTGATAAGCATTCGTTGAATTCTCATAGGACAGTCATGCAATGATTTAGTCATGATAGCTACCAATGGCTTGTGGTCAGTTTCCACTGTAAATGTTTGACCATACACAAACTGATGAAATCGCTCACATGCATATGTGATCGCTAGAAGTTCTTTTCTATCTGAGCATACCTTGTTTCAGCACTTGTCAGTGCTCTTGATGCATAGATTACTGGTTGCCATGTATCCTCATGTTCTTGTAACAGCACTGAGCCTAGGCCAAATTGCGAAGCTTCTGCTGAAATTCTTATTCTTTTCGCAGGATCAAAGAATTTTAGTTGCTCTGTAATGATCTGTTTCAAGTTTTGCCAACTTTCTTCTTATTCATGTAACTACATCCACTCGTTATCTTTGTCCAACAACTATCTAAGAGAGGCTGTTCGTTCAGAGAGTTGAGAAATAAACTTTCCTAAGTAAGTAATCATTCCTAGGAATCTTCTGACGTCGTCTTTGTTGTTAGGACGTGCCATGTTCACTATGGCTGATATTTTCCTTGGGTCTGGTTTTACACCTTGATCCGAGACCACATCGTCCATAAAGGTAAGTGTATTCACGCCAAATTCACATTTGTCCTTGTTTAGCTTTAGATTCACTTTCTTTAAAAGTTCCATTACTTGTCTCAATCTAGAATCATGTTCTTCCTTTGTAGATCCCCAGACAATAATGTCTTCCATCATTGTTTCAACACCTGGAATATGTTCAAAAATCATGTGTATATTTTTGTGATATACTTCTGGAGCAGACAATGGGGGGTCATTCCGAGTTGTTCGCTCTGTATTTTTTTCTCGCAACGGAGCGATTAGTCGCTAATGCGCATGCGCAATGTCCGCAGTGCCACTGCGCCAAGTAAATTTGCTATGCAGTTAGGTATTTTACTCACGGCATTAAGAGGTTTTTTCTTCGTTCTGGTGATCGTAATGTGATTGACATTGGGCGGAAACAGGCCGTTTTATGGGTGTGTGCGAAAAAACGCTGCCGTTTCTGGGAAAAACGCGGGAGTGGCTGGAGAAACGGAGGAGTGTCTGGGCGAACGCTGGGTGTGTTTGTGACGTCAAACCAGGAACGACAAGCTCTGAACTGATCGCAGATGCCGAGTAAGTGTGGAGCTACTCAGAAACTGCTAAGAAGTGTCTATTCGCAATTTTGCTAATCTTTCGTTCGCAATTTTGATAAGCTAAGATTCACTCCCAGTAGGCGGCGGCTTAGCGTGTGCAAAGCTGCTAAAAGCAGCTTGCGAGTGAACAACTCGGAATGAGGGCCAATATTCCATATGGTAGTCGAAGAAATCTATATCGACCTTCTGGTGTATAAAATCTACAAAGCTTTGAGCTGGCCTCATCTAGCTTCATTTGCCAGAATCCTAAAGATGCGTCCAATTTACTGAACCATTTTGCTCCCGAAAATTGCGATATGATTTCATCTCTGGTTGGTAGTTTGAAATGTTCTCGTTTAATAGCTTTGTTTAAATCTCTGGGGTCTAGACATATTCTGAGTTGTCCATTTTTCTTTTCAACAATTACTAAGGAGCTTACCCATTCAGTAGGCTCATCAACTTTCTGTATCACACCCAAGGCTTCCATGCTATTTAACTCTTATTTCAGTTTTTCTCTCAGCGCAAACTGCACTTTTCTACAGGGGTGTATCACTGAAGAAACTTGCGTGTCTATATTTATTTTATGCTCTCCAGGCAAACAACCTAGACCTTCAAACAAGTCTCTGTATTCTGTAAACATCGATTTGCAGTTATCTTCTACTTGTGATGTCACCATAAAAACTTTCTTTAGCAAGCTTAGTTTCTCACAGGAACTTAATCCTAGAATCGGTTGCACATTTTTATCCACAATCAGTAGAGATGTTTTAAACTGTTGTCCCTTATATTTCAGTGTCACTAAGCATGTACCTTTCACAGGAATTTCCTCCCCAGTGTATCCTGTAACTTTCACTTTGGCTGGATGAATTTTAGGGTTTACTCTACAAGTCTTATAGTCTTGAAACGATATTAAATTCACATGCGCGCCAGTATCAAGCTTAAAGGGAATGACAATCTCGTTCACAGTTAAAGGGACAATCCATTCTTTCTTATCTGCACTGCAAAGTTCAATGCAATCCACAAAGAATTCCTCTGTTTGTTTAACAGCATGCACATTGGTTGTTTCACTTTTAATTTTACAGCATTTGGCAAAGTGATTAAGTCTACCACATTTCATGCAGGTTTTACCATAAGCCGGGCACAGTTTAGGATTGTGAGCATTTCCACATCTACTACACATTTCCTTATTAGACTGTGGCTTAGACTGCTTCATTCTTGAGAATGGAGGTTTGCTTGGCTCTGTTTTCTGCACTACATGGACAGCAGCATCAACTTCCTTGTGTAACGTTTTGGCACATAGTCACTGCCTTGTCTAGTGTTAGGTCTTGCTCTCTCAGCAATCTCTCTCTGAGTCCATTATCAGGTATTCCACAGACAATACGATCTCTAATCAGTGAATCCTTTAAATCACCAAACTCACAGGATTTACTGAGTGATTGCAGCTCTGTAACATACTGATCAAAATCAACCAACAGAAGACTTCTGATCACATGTGAGAAACTTATATCTTTCATATGTCACATTTTTCCTTGGCACAAAGTAATCTTCAAACTTTTGCATTATAGA
The DNA here is from genome assembly GCF_028390025.1 of Pseudophryne corroboree. NCBI lineage: Eukaryota > Metazoa > Chordata > Amphibia > Anura > Myobatrachidae > Pseudophryne > Pseudophryne corroboree. Next base: position 30,759 of record NW_026968365.1, read on the forward strand.
AGATAGCACCATATTCTGCCCCTCAGCAAACTGAAAACTATTATAAATGTCCAGCACATCCTCTCCTATCACATGGAGGAAAATGGATGCCTTTGCTTAAATCTTTTCCAGTTTTTAGACAAGTTACCAGACATCAGCATGCCGGTTGGAGGAGCCAGTTTATCCATGGTTACTCACTGTTTGAAGAGAGGAGCACACGGCAGGCTTTGCAGACTGAGTATCACAACCTTGCAGACTTCTGCAAGATTCTTTCACACTCTGAGAGCACTAGCAGTCCAAGTTAAAATTCTTCTGACACCATGTTTGGTTCATATGTTTGTAAATCCAGTCATAAGGATACACAGACATGTGAGTTCACTGCTGTGCTGTTTATTCCATCACCAACTCCAGGCACACTGCACACTGGACCACCCACTTCCCAGCATCCACCTGGGCCCATGGACCATCACTGAAGATTCAGGCTTACACATATTAGTAAGGGAGTGTCTACAAATATTAAGCATTCTAATATACTAACATCACAGCCGCAGAGCCACGTGTTTTGTCGGAATCGCAGCCAAATCCGACATGCTTTAGCCCCATTTAATGTCAATTAAAAAAAGTCCCATTTAATGTCAATTAAAAAAAAAGTCCCATTTAATGTCAATTAAAAAAAAAGTCGGACTGGCATTGTTGGGAACGGCCAAATCCTTTCGGATTTGCCTGCCAATTAAATACTCAAATGTCGGATCTTTTCCGTCGGAAACGATCCGACATCAATTGAATATATCCCTATGACAGCAAGGCGATGGGGCACCGACTCTCCATAATTAGATGTACTGTTGTGTAGCACTAGGAATCCATAGCCCCATGTCATACCGATACTTTGTTATGTGAAAGGGTTAAATCAGCCTCCTATTAGAAATAAAGCCACGTCTATAGATACAGGGAGGTCTCTCATATGTAACTATGAGACCACAAACCACCACTTTGGCGCAGCGTGAGAGAGCGAAGGGCTATTATAATCCCAAATCTCACAGGAAACCCTCGGACGGCTATTGTTCATTTTCATACAGCATCAAATACGGGAATTTTCATTCATTTTCACATGTGAACACATTTGATGAGATATTTATTATTCCCCGTTAAACGGCGCTATCCCCAGGGGTCTGTAAATCCTCCACCCCAGCCTGTCGGTGGGAAAGTAGATTCCCCCTCCCTAACCACTGATTGGGGATGAGGGATATTTCCAGGACTGCTCCTTGGAATATTCGCCTCATTCTGCGCCTGGCTTTGGGAAACGTGAGCGTCTCTCTGAATTCCGCGCTATGGCCTAATCAATTTTCTCTCAGTGCGACAGACTGTAAAAGTCGCGGTCACATTAACGGCTGCTAAAAATAATTTAAAAAAGAAAAAAATGGCAGCAGATTTAGACAGTAACAATGAATGTGAACACAAAGGGGTCAGTTCAGTTAGCCGCGAGACCCCTCGATGTGCGGTTGCAATGGTGTAGAATGGGTATGTCATCCCCATCATGCCACAATCATATCCAGGAACCGCTGCATTTGTGGACGTGGCCCAACAGGGTTATGAACATAAATCAGTGAGTTTGGGGCGACTGTAAGTGCGGAATATGTGCGCAATTACTTACAGCGTGAGCCAGATTACAGCTAACTAAACTGACCCAAGTTAGAAGGAAGAAACCAAATGAGAGAGATAGGGAGAGATCTAACATTGGAAAGAGATAAAGCAGAGACATTGCCCTCAGAAACCAATCAGCTTCTGCCATTTCATAGACTGTAGTAGATAAATGATAGCTAGATTGGTTGCTAGGGGCAACTACTCCACTTTATCATTCTTTAAGGCTTGATACATCACTCCTGCAAATAGTAAAATGAGAGTGAGAGAGAGAGAGTGTGTGTGTGAGAGAGAGAGAGAGAGAGAGAGAGAGAGAGAGAGAGAGGGTGGGATGTAATAAAGCAAAATCTGCTGTAAAAACTCAGAAAATCCTGTTTTCCGAAGTTATACCTCATTCCCGTATGTACCAAGCTCCGGAATGCAATGCATTCCAGGGCTTGGACCTGATGGGTAATGACATCTTTGGGTGGCGTACAGGGCCTGATTAAGGCTTCCAGCCGCCTTAGGCTAAAACTAGAGATGAGCGCCGGAAATTTTTCGGGTTTTGTGTTTTGGTTTTGGGTTCGGTTCCGCGGCCGTGTTTTGGGTTCGACCGCGTTTTGGCAAAACCTCACCGAATTTTTTTTGTCGGATTCGGGTGTGTTTTGGATTCGGGTGTTTTTTTCAAAAAACACTAAAAAAAAGCTTAAATCATAGAATTTGGGGGTCATTTTGATCCCAAAGTATTATTAACCTCAAAAACCATAATTTACACTCATTTTCAGTCTATTCTGAATACCTCACACCTCACAATATTATTTTTAGTCCTAAAATTTGCACCTAGGTCGCTGGATGACTAAGCTAAGCGACCCTAGTGGCCGACACAAACACCGGGCCCATCTAGGAGTGTCACTGCAGTGTCACGCAGGATGTCCCTTCCAAAAAACCCTCCCCAAACAGCACATGACGCAAAGAAAAAAAGAGGCGCAATGAGGTAGCTGTGTGAGTAAGATAAGCGACCCTAGTGGCCGACACAAACACCGGGCCCATCTAGGAGTGTCACTGCAGTGTCACGCAGGATGTCCCTTCCAAAAAACCCTCCCCAAACAGCACATGACGCAAAGAAAAAAAGAGGCGCAATGAGGTAGCTGTGTGAGTAAGATAAGCGACCCTAGTGGCCGACACAAACACCGGGCCCATCTAGGAGTGTCACTGCAGTGTCACGCAGGATGTCCCTTCCAAAAAACCCTCCCCAAACAGCACATGACGCAAAGAAAAAAAGAGGCGCAATGAGGTAGCTGTGTGAGTAAGATAAGCGACCCTAGTGGCCGACACATACACCGGGCCCATCTAGGAGTGGCACTGCAGTGTCACGCAGGATGTCCCTTCCAAAAAACCCTCCCCAAACAGCACATGACGCAAAGAAAAAAAGAGGCGCAATGAGGTAGCTGTGTGAGTAAGATAAGCGACCCTAGTGGCCGACACAAACACCGGGCCCATCTAGGAGTGGCACTGCAGTGTCACGCAGGATGGCCCTTCCAAAAAACCCTCCCCAAACAGCACATGACGCAAAGAAAAATTAAAGAAAAAAGAGGTGCAAGATGGAATTGTCCTTGGGCCCTCCCACCCACCCTTATGTTGTATAAACAGGACATGCACACTTTAACCAACCCATCATTTCAGTGACAGGGTCTGCCACACGACTGTGACTGATATGACGGGTTGGTTTGGACCCCCACCAAAAAAGAAGCAATTAATCTCTCCTTGCACAAACTGGCTCTACAGAGGCAAGATGTCCACCTCATCATCATCCTCCGATATATCACCGTGTACATCCCCCTCCTCACAGATTATCAATTCGTCCCCACTGGAATCCACCATCTCAGCTCCCTGTGTACTTTGTAGAGGCAATTGCTGCTGGTGAATGTCTCCGCGGAGGAATTGATTATAATTCATTTTAATGAACATCATCTTCTCCACATTTTCTGGATGTAACCTCGTACGCCGATTGCTGACAAGGTGAGCGGCGGCACTAAACACTCTTTCGGAGTACACACTTGTGGGAGGGCAACTTAGGTAGAATAAAGCCAGTTTGTGCAAGGGCCTCCAAATTGCCTCTTTTTCCTGCCAGTATAAGTACGGACTGTGTGACGTGCCTACTTGGATGCGGTCACTCATATAATCCTCCACCATTCTTTCAATGTTGAGAGAATCATATGCAGTGACAGTAGACGACATGTCCGTAATCGTTGTCAGGTCCTTCAGTCCGGACCAGATGTCAGCATCAGCAGTCGCTCCAGACTGCCCTGCATCACCGCCAGCGGGTGGGCTCGGAATTCTGAGCCTTTTCCTCGCACCCCCAGTTGCGGGAGAATGTGAAGGAGGAGATGTTGACAGGTCGCGTTCCGCTTGACTTGACAATTTTCTCACCAGCAGGTCTTTCAACCCCAGCAGACTTGTGTCTGCCGGAAAGAGAGATCCAAGGTAGGCTTTAAATCTAGGATCGAGCACGGTGGCCAAAATGTAGTGCTCTGATTTCAACAGATTGACCACCCGTGAATCCTTGTTAAGCGAATTAAGGGCTCCATCCACAAGTCCCACATGCCTAGCGGAATCGCTCCGTGTTAGCTCCTCCTTCAATGTCTCCAGCTTCTTCTGCAAAAGCCTGATGAGGGGAATGACCTGACTCAGGCTGGCAGTGTCTGAACTGACTTCACGTGTGGCAAGTTCAAAGGGCATCAGAACCTTACACAACGTTGAAATCATTCTCCACTGCGCTTGAGACAGGTGCATTCCACCTCCTATATCGTGCTCAATTGTATAGGCTTGAATGGCCTTTTGCTGCCCCTCCAACCTCTGAAGCATATAGAGGGTTGAATTCCACCTCGTTACCACTTCTTGCTTCAGATGATGGCAGGGCAGGTTCAGTAGTTTTTGGTGGTGCTCCAGTCTTCTGTACGTGGTGCCTGTACGCCGAAAGTGTCCCGCAATTCTTCTGGCCACCGACAGCATCTCTTGCACGCCCCTGTTGTTTTTTAAAAAATTCTGCACCACCAAATTCAAGGTATGTGCAAATCATGGGACGTGCTGGAATTTGCCCATATTTAATGCACACACAATATTGCTGGCGTTGTCCGATGCCACAAATCCACAGGAGAGTCCAATTGGGGTAAGCCATTCCGCGATGATCTTCCTCAGTTGCCGTAAGAGGTTTTCAGCTGTGTGCGTATTCTGGAAACCGGTGATACAAAGCGTAGCCTGCCTAGGAAAGAGTTGGCGTTTGCGAGATGCTGCTACTGGTGCCGCCGCTGCTGTTCTTGCGGCGGGAGTCCATACATCTACCCAGTGGGCTGTCACAGTCATATAGTCCTGACCCTGCCCTGCTCCACTTGTCCACATGTCCGTGGTTAAGTGGACATTGGGTACAACTGCATTTTTTAGGACACTGGTGAGTCTTTTTCTGACGTCCGTGTACATTCTCGGTATCGCCTGCCTAGAGAAGTGGAACCTAGATGGTATTTGGTAACGGGGGCACACTGCCTCAATAAATTGTCTAGTTCCCTGTGAACTAACGGCGGATACCGGACGCACGTCTAACACCAACATAGTTGTCAAGGCCTCAGTTATCCGCTTTGCAGCAGGATGACTGCTGTGATATTTCATCTTCCTCGCAAAGGACTGTTGAACAGTCAATTGCTTACTGGAAGTAGTACAAGTGGGCTTACGACTTCCCCTCTGGGATGACCATCGACTCCCAGCAGCAACAACAGCAGCGCCAGCAGCAGTAGGCGTTACACGCAAGGATGCATCGGAGGAATCCCAGGCAGGAGAGGACTCGTCAGAATTGCCAGTGACATGGCCTGCAGGACTATTGGCATTCCTGGGGAAGGAGGAAATTGACACTGAGGGAGTTGGTGGGGTGGTTTGCGTGAGCTTGGTTACAAGAGGAAGGGATTTACTGGTCAGTGGACTGCTTCCGCTGTCGCCCAAAGTTTTTGAACTTGTCACTGACTTATTATGAATGCGCTGCAGGTGACGTATAAGGGAGGATGTTCCGAGGTGGTTAACGTCCTTACCCCTACTTATTACAGCTTGACAAAGGCAACACACGGCTTGACACCTGTTGTCCGCATTTCTGTTGAAATACTTCCACACCGAAGAGCTGATTTTTTTGGTATTTTCACCAGGCATGTCAGTGGCCATATTCCTCCCACGGACAACAGGTGTCTCCCCGGGCGCCTGACTTAAACAAACCACCTCACCATCAGAATCCTCCTGGTCAATTTCCTCCCCAGCGCCAGCAACACCCATATCCTCCTCATCCTGGTGTACTTCAACACTGACATCTTCAATCTGACTATCAGGAACTGGACTGCGGGTGCTCCTTCCAGCACTTGCAGGGGGCGTGCAAATGGTGGAAGGCGCATGCTCGTCACGTCCAGTGTTGGGAAGGTCAGGCATCGCAACCGACACAATTGGACTCTCCTTGTGGATTTGGGATTTCGAAGAACGCACAGTTCTTTGCGGTGCTTTTGTCAGCTTGAGTCTTTTCAGTTTTCTAGCGAGAGGCTGAGTGCTTCCATCCTCATGTGAAGCTGAACCACTAGCCATGAACATAGGCCAGGGCCTCAGCCGTTCCTTGCCACTCCGTGTGGTAAATGGCATATTGGCAAGTTTACGCTTCTCCTCCGACAATTTTATTTTAGGTTTTGGAGTCCTTTTTTTACTGATATTTGGTGTTTTGGATTTGACATGCTCTGTACTATGACATTGGGCATCGGCCTTGGCAGACGACGTTGCTGGCATTTCATCGTCTCGGCCATGACTAGTGGCAGCAGCTTCAGCACGAGGTGGAAGTGGATCTTGATCTTTCCCTAATTTTGGAACCTCAACATTTTTGTTCTCCATATTTTAATAGGCACAACTAAAAGGCACCTCAGGTAAACAATGGAGATGGATGGATACTAGTATACAATTATGGATGGACTGCCGAGTGCCGACACAGAGGTAGCTACAGCCGTGGACTACCGTACTGTACTGTGTCTGCTGCTAATATAGACTGGTTGATAATGAGATGTAGTATGTATAAAGAAGAAAGAAAAAAAAACCACAGGTAGGTGGTATACAATTATGGATGGACTGCCGAGTGCCGACACAGAGGTAGCTACAGCCGTGGACTACCGTACTGTACTGTGTCTGCTGCTAATATAGACTGGTTGATAATGAGATGTAGTATGTATAAAGAAGAAAGAAAAAAAAAACCACGGGTAGGTGGTATACAATTATGGATGGACTGCCGAGTGCCGACACAGAGGTAGCTACAGCCGTGGACTACCGTACTGTACTGTGTCTGCTGCTAATATAGACTGGATGATAATGAGATGTAGTATGTATAAAGAAGAAAGAAAAAAAAACCACGGGTAGGTGGTATACAATTATGGATGGACTGCCGAGTGCCGACACAGAGGTAGCTACAGCCGTGGACTACCGTACTGTACTGTGTCTGCTGCTAATATAGACTGGTTGATAATGAGATGTAGTATGTATAAAGAAGAAAAAAAAAACCACGGGTAGGTGGTATACAATTATGGATGGACTGCCGAGTGCCGACACAGAGGTAGCTACAGCCGTGGACTACCGTACTGTACTGTGTCTGCTGCTAATATAGACTGGATGATAATGAGATGTAGTATGTATAAAGAAGAAAGAAAGAAAAAACCACGGGTAGGTGGTATACAATTATGGATGGACTGCCGAGTGCCGACACAGAGGTAGCTACAGCCGTGGACTACCGTACTGTACTGTGTCTGCTGCTAATATAGACTGGATGATAATGAGATGTAGTATGTATAAAGAAGAAAAAAAAAAAAAAAACACGGGTAGGTGGTATACAATTATGGATGGACTGCCGAGTGCCGACACAGAGGTAGCTACAGCCGTGAACTACCGTACTGTGTCTGCTGCTAATATAGACTGGTTGATAATGAGATGTAGTATGTATAAAGAAGAAAGAAAAAAAAAACCACGGGTAGGTGGTATACAATTATGGATGGACTGCCGAGTGCCGACACAGAGGTAGCTACAGCCGTGGACTACCGTACTGTACTGTGTCTGCTGCTAATATAGACTGGATGATAATGAGATGTAGTATGTATAAAGAAGAAAGAAAAATAAAAACCACGGGTAGGTGGTATACAATTATGGATGGACTGCCGAGTGCCGACACAGAGGTAGCTACAGCCGTGAACTACCGTACTGTGTCTGCTGCTAATATAGACTGGTTGATAATGAGATGTAGTATGTATAAAGAAGAAAGAAAAAAAAACCACGGGTAGGTGGTATACAATTATGGATGGACTGCCGAGTGCCGACACAGAGGTAGCTACAGCCGTGGACTACCGTACTGTACTGTGTCTGCTGCTAATATAGACTGGTTGATAATGAGATGTAGTATGTGTAAAGAAGAAAGAAAAAAAAACCACGGGTAGGTGGTATACAATAATGGATGGACTGCCGAGTGCCGACACAGAGATAGCTACAGCCGTGGACTACCGTACTGTACTGTGTCTGCTGCTAATATAGACTGGATGATAATGAGATGTAGTATGTATAAAGAAGAAAGAAAAAAAAACCACGGGTAGGTGGTATACAATTATGGATGGACTGCCGAGTGCCGACACAGAGGTAGCTACAGCCGTGGACTACCGTACTGTACTGTGTCTGCTGCTAATATAGACTGGATGATAATGAGATGTAGTATGTATAAAGAAGAAAGAAAAATAAAAACCACGGGTAGGTGGTATACAATTATGGATGGACTGCCGAGTGCCGACACAGAGGTAGCTACAGCCGTGAACTACCGTACTGTGTCTGCTGCTAATATAGACTGGTTGATAATGAGATGTAGTATGTATAAAGAAGAAAAAAAAAACACGGGTAGGTGGTATACAATTATGGATGGACTGCCGAGTGCCGACACAGAGGTAGCTACAGCCGTGGACTACCGTACTGTACTGTGTCTGCTGCTAATATAGACTGGATGATAATGAGATGTAGTATGTATAAAGAAGAAAGAAAAAAAAAACCACGGGTAGGTGGTATACAATTATGGATGGACTGCCGAGTGCAGACACAGAGGTAGCTACAGCCGTGGACTACCGTACTGTACTGTGTCTGCTGCTAATATAGACTGGATGATAATGAGATGTAGTATGTATAAAGAAGAAAGAAAAAAAAAAAACACGGGTAGGTGGTATACAATTATGGATGGACTGCCGAGTGCCGACACAGAGGTAGCTACAGCCGTGAACTACCGTACTGTGTCTGCTGCTAATATAGACTGGTTGATAATGAGATGTAGTATGTATAAAGAAGAAAGAAAAATAAACCACGGGTAGGTGGTATACAATTATGGATGGACTGCCAAGTGCCGACACAGAGGTAGCTACAGCCGTGGACTACCGTACTGTACTGTGTCTGCTGCTAATATAGACTGGATGATAATGAGATGTAGTATGTATAAAGAAGAAAGAAAAATAAAAACCACGGGTAGGTGGTATACAATTATGGATGGACTGCCGAGTGCCGACACAGAGGTAGCTACAGCCGTGAACTACCGTACTGTGTCTGCTGCTAATATAGACTGGTTGATAATGAGATGTAGTATGTATAAAGAAGAAAGAAAAAAAAAACCACGGGTAGGTGGTATACAATTATGGATGGACTGCCGAGTGCCGACACAGAGGTAGCTACAGCCGTGGACTACCGTACTGTACTGTGTCTGCTGCTAATATAGACTGGTTGATAATGAGATGTAGTATGTATAAAGAAGAAAGAAAAAAAAACCACGGGTAGGTGGTATACAATAATGGATGGACTGCCGAGTGCCGACACAGAGATAGCTACAGCCGTGGACTACCGTACTGTACTGTGTCTGCTGCTAATATAGACTGGATGATAATGAGATGTAGTATGTATAAAGAAGAAAGAAAAAAAAACCACGGGTAGGTGGTATACAATTATGGATGGACTGCTGAGTGCCGACACAGAGGTAGCTACAGCCGTGAACTACCGTACTGTGTCTGCTGCTAATATAGACTGGTTGATAATGAGATGTAGTATGTATAAAGAAGAAAGAAAAAAAAACCACGGGTAGGTGGTATACAATTATGGATGGACTGCCGAGTGCCGACACAGAGGTAGCTACAGCCGTGGACTACCGTACTGTACTGTGTCTGCTGCTAATATAGACTGGATGATAATGAGATGTAGTATGTATAAAGAAGAAAGAAAAATAAAAACCACGGGTAGGTGGTATACAATTATGGATGGACTGCCGAGTGCCGACACAGAGGTAGCTACAGCCGTGAACTACCGTACTGTGTCTGCTGCTAATATAGACTGGTTGATAATGAGATGTAGTATGTATAAAGAAGAAAGAAAAAAAAAACCACGGGTAGGTGGTATACAATTATGGATGGACTGCCGAGTGCCGACACAGAGGTAGCTACAGCCGTGGACTACCGTACTGTACTGTGTCTGCTGCTAATATAGACTGGTTGATAATGAGATGTAGTATGTATAAAGAAGAAAGAAAAAAAAACCACGGGTAGGTGGTATACAATAATGGATGGACTGCCGAGTGCCGACACAGAGATAGCTACAGCCGTGGACTACCGTACTGTACTGTGTCTGCTGCTAATATAGACTGGATGATAATGAGATGTAGTATGTATAAAGAAGAAAGAAAAAAAAACCACGGGTAGGTGGTATACAATTATGGATGGACTGCTGAGTGCCGACACAGAGGTAGCTACAGCCGTGAACTACCGTACTGTGTCTGCTGCTAATATAGACTGGTTGATAATGAGATGTAGTATGTATAAAGAAGAAAAAAAAAAAAAACACGGGTAGGTGGTATACAATTATGGATGGACTGCCGAGTGCCGACACAGAGGTAGCTACAGCCATGGACTACCGTACTGTACTGTGTCTGCTGCTAATATAGACTGGATGATAATGAGATGTAGTATGTATAAAGAAGAAAGAAAAATAAAAACCACGGGTAGGTGGTATACAATTATGGATGGACTGCCGAGTGCCGACACAGAGGTAGCTACAGCCGTGAACTACCATACTGTGTCTGCTGCTAATATAGACTGGTTGATAATGAGATGTAGTATGTATAAAGAAGAAAGAAAAAAAAACCACGGGTAGGTGGTATACAATTATGGATGGACTGCCGAGTGCCGACACAGAGGTAGCTACAGCCGTGGACTACCGTACTGTACTGTGTCTGCTGCTAATATAGACTGGATGATAATGAGATGTAGTATGTATAAAGAAGAAAGAAAAAAAAAAACACGGGTAGGTGGTATACAATTATGGATGGACTGCCGAGTGCCGACACAGAGGTAGCTACAGCCGTGGACTACCGTACTGTACTGTGTCTGCTGCTAATATAGACTGGATGATAATGAGATGTAGTATGTATAAAGAAGAAAGAAAAAAAAACCACGGGTAGGTGGTATACAATTATGGATGGACTGCCGAGTGCCGACACAGAGGTAGCTACAGCCGTGAACTACCGTACTGTGTCTGCTGCTAGTATAGACTGGATGATAAATAATGATATAAAAAATATATATATATCACTACTGCAGCCGGACAGGTATATATTATATAATGACGGACCTGCTGGACACTGTCTGTCAGCAGAATGAGTTTTTTAATTTTCATAGAATAAAAAAACACCACACAAGTCACACGACGAGTGTACTTTTTCAGGCAGACATTCAATCACAATATACTATACTGGTGGTCAGTGTGGTCAGGTCACTGGTCACAGTGGTCAGTGGTCAGTCACACTGGCAGTGGCACTCTGGCAGCAAAAGTGTGCACTGTTTAATATGTACTCCTGGCTCCTGCTATAACCTATAACTGCTCCCCAGTCTCCCCCACAATTAAGCTGTGTGAGCACAGTCAGATATTATACATAGATGATGCAGCACACTGGGCTGAGCACAGATATGGTATGTGAGTGTGACTGAGTCACTGTGTATCGTTTTTTTCAGGCAGAGAACAAGAACAGAACGGATTATTAAATAATAATAAATTATAAAACTGCACTGGTGGTCAGGTCACTGGTCATCAGTCACTAGTATAACTCCTCCTAAGCTCCAGTAAGTAAATGAAGTGTCTCACTCTCACTCTCCTATCTATTTTAATTTCTAAACGGAGAGGACGCCAGCCACGTCCTCTCCCTATCAATCTCAATGCACGTGTGAAAATGGCCGCGACGCGCGGCTCCTTATATAGAATCCGAGTCTCGCGATAGAATCCGAGCCTCGCGAGAATCCGACAGCGTGATGATGACGTTCGGGCGCGCTCGGGTTAACCGAGCAAGGCGGGAAGATCCGAGTCGCTCGGACCCGTGTAAAAAAACATGAAGTTCGGGCGGGTTCGGATTCAGAGAAACCGAACCCGCTCATCTCTAGCTAAAACAGAAGTGGCCGCCCCCCCCCCCCCCTTCTCCGCCACCCTTTTTTTCACTCACATTAGCTAAAACTCTGTAACAGGCTCGGGTCTCAGTTCCATTCATATTGCCACTTACCGCCTCGGCAGCGGAGCAAGCCACAGCTCTCACAAGTTCTCTTCTTCCCGGCGTCCCTGCCTCAGAGACGCCGGCAATCCTAGCAGGCACCGCTGCTCCCACAATTCGCGGGGGAGATCTCATGAGACCTTGCTCGTCCCCAACTCCAGCGACACCGGGAAGTGCTCCCATCCCAACGCAATCTATTGTGCAGAAGCTGCGCCCCCCCATGACCCAGGGCTCCAGGCTGCAGCCGTATCAGCCTATTGGGTAATCAGGTCCTGGTGGCGTTACCCAATAGAAACCTATGGGCCTCCCTTCACAATTCCCCATGAAAGGGATCTGAACAGATCCCTCCCAGCACCCACCGCATCGCTCTGCACGTGTGTCCTGTGTTCACAAGGACAGCTCTCGTCAGGAGAGCTGTCCTTTGTGATACTAATTGCATATGTAAGTACATATGTAGTTAGGGGATGCAGTTGATATGCCGACGGTCAGGATACAGACGCCGGAATCCCGACCGCTGACAATGCGGTTAACAGGGGCTATTCCACTTGTGGATGTCCTCGACACCCATAGAGTGGGAATAGAACATAGCAAGCCACCGAGCCTGCTGGTGGCGATGCACAGGTCAACGGAAGTCGAATGAAATTGCTCCAATCATTTTACCATGAGTACGGGTCCCTGCGGCGGGACCACCCCCCTTATTGGTACCCTTAGTTTCACAGATGACATTGGTGGTCATTCCGAGTTGATCGCTAGCTGCATTCGTTCGCTGTGCAGCGATGAGGCAAAAAAACGGCACTTCTGCGCATGCATATGCGGTGCAATGCGCACGCGCAAAGTAATATTACAACGAACGATGTCGTTTCACACAAGGTCTAGCGAAGCTTTTCAGTCGCACTGCCGGCCGCAGAGTGATTGACAGGAAGTGGGCGTTTCTGGGTGGCAACTGACCGTTTTCAGGGAGTGTTCGGAAAAACGCAGGCGTGCCAGGAAAAACGCAGGCGTGGCTGGGCGAGCGCAGGGCGTGTTTGTGACGTCAAAACAGGAACTGAACAGTCTGAAGTGATCGCAAGCGCTGAGTAGGTTTTGAGCTACTCTAAAACTGCACAAAAAAAAACGTTGTAGCCGCTCTGCAATCCTTTCGTTCGCACTTCTGCTAAGCTAACATACACTCCTAGTGGGCGGCGGCATAGCGTTTGCACGGCTGCTAAAAACTGCTTGTGAGCGATCAACTCGGAATGACCCCCATTGTTGGTGCAAGAGATGCATCTGAAACCAGTGACGCGAACGAACAACTCAGCACGCCCGCAAGCCCATCAGTACACCCTCTCTGTATGCCGAGTTGCATATGGTCAGCTCTGGAGCACGCACGGTGCTAAAACATGAAAGTTATGTCCATAAAACAGACTTCTCTGCCTCAGGCCCATTGTCATACCGGCTGTTCCTGACCCTGCTGTAGTGCATGCCCCTCTGTATTGAATGGAAAACTAAACAATACCCTTTATTTACAGGGTACAAGGCAATACTACAGTATAAATGAAAACGAGGGGAGAGCGACACACCACAAGGGGTATAATTGCTCATCAGACCAGTGTACTTTAGCTAACAGCGCGCAAGCCTCTCATTAGGTAAAATGTGTAGCCAATATGGGCCTGCATTATAAGGGACATCATTATTAATATATACAGTGCATCCTACACTTGGGATCTGCAGCATTCACTAATAAACATGCAGGAACAGCCACCGACTGTGATAAGATTCATTTTATTTCTCTCTACCTCACGGCTTGGAATCAAAAACACAGAGTCTGCTGACGTTTGGCAGAACACCAATCGCGTTTGTTTTGAAGCCATGTGGACACGTAGCGGCGCCGAGAATTTCCTCATTACATGTGATGTTCTGAGGTGCAGCTTGTGGTAAATGGGATAGTTTTTATTCCGGTCATGCAAACAGCACTTTCCAGTCTAAGGGCTCAGCTGCTGTCCTGTCTCCCAGCGTTTAATCAAAGGGCTCTGATGGTGACAGAGATGTTAGAGGAAAATGCAAAAGATATGTTCTAATTAGAATGACCCTTTTCGGGAGATTTTCCCATGAATACAAATGTCTCGCTGCGGGAGTCATCTGCAATCGTGGCATTAGAAACCTCATCTGGGTTTTATTTTGAACAGTTACCTCAGCCCAGCAGACCACTCTGTAATGCCGGACACCAACTGGCAGCAATGGGTTAATACCTGTCCTTCCTGTATGCATTGTAATAAGATTTTTTTTCCCCTTCCCTCCATTAGCAAGGCAGGAGTCTAACCCATCCACCTGTAAGCTGGAGGTTCTGGGTCTGATTATGATCTCACACTCTAAAGCAAACTACACATGCACCTTACAAAGAAATTGCTGACTGCGCAGGTGCCGGATAACACACACATGGACGGAGATGACAAGTGCGGATGGAGTGATAGTTCCATTCTTTCTGTGAAATAATAATAGTAATTGTGGGCCTAATTCAGACCTGATCGCAGCAGCAAAAATTGTTCTCTAATGGGCAAAATCATGGGGGGGTCATTCCAACCCGTTCGCACGCAGCGGTTAGAGATAAAAATAATGTAAAAAAAAAAGGGGCAGACTAGATGGGCCAAGTGGTTCTTATCTGCCGACAAATTCTATGTTTCTATAGCACACAGAATGAGCCGAAATTCACATTATAGCACACTGAATGAGCCGAAATTCACATTATAGCACACTGTATGAGCCGAAATTCACATTATAGCACACTGAATGAGCTGAAATTCACATTGTAGCACACTGAATGAGCCGAAATTCACATTATAGCACACTGAATGAGCCGAAATTCACATTATAGCACACTGTATGAGCTGAAATTCACATTATAGCACACCGAATGAGCCGACATTCACATTGTAGAACACTGAATAAGCCAAAATTCACATTATAGCACACTGAATGAGCCGAAATTCACATTATAGCACACTGAATGAGCCGTAATTCACATTGTAGCACACTGAATGAGCTGAAATTCACATTGTAGAACACTGAATGAGCCGAAACTCACATTGTAGCACACTGAATGAGCCGAAACTCACATTGTGGCACACTGAATGAGCCGAAATTCATATTGTAGCACACTGTATGAGCCGAAATTCACATTGTAGCACACTGTATGAGCCGAAATTCACATTGTAGCACACTGAATGAGCCGAAATTCACATTATAGCACACCGAATGAGCCGACATTCACATTGTAGCACACTGAATGAGCCGAAATTCACATTATAGCACACTGAATGAGCCGAAATTCACATTATAGCACACTGAATGAGCCGACATTCACATTGTAGCACACTGAATGAGCCGAAATTCACATTATAGCACACCAAATGAGCCGACATTCACATTGTAGCACACTGAATTAGCCGAAATTCACATTATAGCACACTGAATGAGCCGAAATTCACATTATAGCACACTGAATGAGCCGAAACTCACATTAGAGTACACTGAATGAGCCAAAATAATGCAGGCACTGGGGGCAAGGGGAATCCTACCCCCATATTAACTTACACTGGGGCAGCGAGGAAAAAAAACACAGGGGGGAGACGTGGCACACACACACTTTAGCTAGGAGGGGGGACATATCATACACTTTAGTTAGGAGAAGAGGGGGGAGAAATGGCACACAGAGACTTTAGCTAGGAGGGGAGGGGGGAGACATGGCACACACACTTTAGCTAGCAAGCTAGGAGGAGAAGGGGGGGTGGAAGATATGACACACACACACACACACACACACACACACACACACACACACACACACACTTTAGCTAGCAAGCTAGGAGAAGGGGGGTGGAAGATATGACACACACACACACTTTAGCTTGGAGGGGAGGAGACATGGCATACACTGACACCTACTCATATTTTGTCCGCAGCAGCATTAGGAGTCATGATGGAGGCCGGGTCCCGCCGCGGTGTTGGGAACGGGGTGGAGAGCGGTGCAGCGCGGCGGGGCAAGGGGAGAGAGAGAGCGTCCTGAGGGGGCGTGGTCAGAACGGACGGCAGAGGCAGCAGTGTATACAATCACTGTAGCCTGTCCCCGCCGGCCTCTGTTCTGACCACGCCCCCTCCTCCCTGTACGTGCGTCAGGACGCTCTCTCTCTCCCCTTCCCCCGCCGCGCTGCACCGCTCTCCACCCCGTTCCCAACACCGCAGCGGGACCCGGCCTCTATCCCGGTGCCGGAATGTGTAGGGGGGGCGTTCGCCCTAATCGCCCCCCGCTAAATCCGCCACTGAGTCGGTATAGGGCTAGTCTTCTTATGTGTGAATTTTTTTTAGCTTAGCAGGACTGCACAAGCGATCGCAGCCCTGCTAAGCTAAAATACCCTCCCCCATAGGCGTGGACTGTTGATCGCAGCAGCAGCAGCAAAAAGTTGCTGGCTGTGATCAACTCGGAATGACCATCCATGTGCACTGCAGGTGGGGCAGATGCAACATGTGCAGAGAGAGTTAGATTTGGGTGGGTTATATTGTTTCTGTGCAGGGTAAATACTGGCTGCATTATTTTTACACTGCAATTTAGATTTCAGTTTGAACACACCACACCCAAATCTAACTCTCTCTGTACATGTTATATCTGCCCCCCCCCCCCCCCTGCAGTGCACATGGTTTTGCCCAACTGCTAACAAATTTGCCGCTGCGATCAGATCTGAATTAGGCCACACGTCTTGGAAGAAGTGACTGGTTAGAGGAATGCGGCAGACTGGGTTCTGTACACAGCTAATACAGACATATGAATCGTATAAAGCTTAGTGTCTTTTGATGTTCGCCATCTCATCTCTTCAGATTCTGGGTTGAGGCGTACCAGGAATTCAAGTCGCTGATGGAATATTAGACCCCGAGAAGCATTTAACTGCTGCTGAGAATAAATTATCATTCAGCCGGCTTCTGGGAAATGGAAATATTGCAGTTCAAAAATTACAAACGCCTATTCTAAAACGCCCTATCGAGATCCAAAGTTACTTTATACTGATATCCGCTGCGAGATGATCTCTCTTGGAGAATGCAATGCCGTGTCGTGTTTGCGGATATAAGTGTTTTCTATGAGACTATAAAGGCTCTAATTATGAACAGCCGACCTAATAAGAGGACTGAGCTATTGATATTGCCGTTTTATTTACTCATTTCATTTATAAAGTCATAAAGTCAATTATTTACTTGAAGATGGGAGTTCAGGATTTACGTTTTGTACGTGTGAGATTTGGACTGTATCATGTATGCACAATTATCCCGAGTAAGCAGAAGGCAGGCCACATATCACACCAGAGATTCCTCTATCTGCTTTGCCCTTTTCACAAATATTAATTGATGAAACAAGACATAGAGGCATTATCAGGAATATATTACTATGGGACAGTGGCGTAAGTTTGTCCCAGATGCCCGGAGGCAAGATAAATATTGGTGCCCCCCCTCCTCACTATATAGAGATAAATAAATGTGTACATATGTGTGTGTGTGTGTGTGTGTGTGTGTGTGTGTGTGTGTGTGTGTGTATATATAATGATCTGAATTAAAAAAATGGGTATATATATATATATATATATATATATATATAACATACACGAAAAGAGAGAGGGCACTCACCAGACTTCAGCACGTAAAAGCTTAAAGTTTAATTCATCATATTAAAATTCAAGGTTGACTGGAGGCATATCTGTCAGCTCTGCAGGCAACACCCCAGCCGATGTGGATGGAGAGTGAGAGTGCGATCCTTCTTGGACTTTTTTATATATATATATATATATATATATATATATATATATATACACATGCATACATTTTATTGTCACTTGTTTTAAATCACAGCTTTCTTAGCAGTCATACCCAGGATTAGAGCCCATGACCTGTTACACTGAACACAGACACCTCACTGATCAAGTTATTTGCTCCTGCGTAGCAAGCCTGCAGATTCTAATTATATGAAGCTACTTAGAATTGTCAGTTCAAAACCATCGCAGCTAGGCAGAACTATGTAGTGTGCAGCCACACACTACATAGATCTGCTCAGTCACTCACAATGCTGATTATTTCTCTGACAATTATTTTACAAGTGTCATACCCAGGATTAGAACACACAACCTCTTACGTTGGAAGTAGGCACCTTATTGATGTAGCTATTTGCTCCTGTATAGGAAGTATGAGATTTCTTACTATATAGAAAGTTACGTGTAATTGTCAGAGAAGTAACTTCATATAGTTAGAATTTTCATGCTTTCTATACAGAGCAAATAGCTTCATCAATAAGGTGTCTGCTTCCAGTGTAATAGGTCATGGGTTCTAATCCTGTGTATGAAACTTGTAAAATGTGTATCTATAATAAAGAGGGTGTGACTTGTAAGGTGCAGGGAGGAAGAGATAGCGTTGGCTATCAATTAACTTAATTGAATGGTGTTGCTGAACACATGGATTGGGGGGAGAGGTGCCCCCCTTCAGAGCAGGAGTCCGACAACAGCCGACTCTGTTGCCTCCCACAGTTACGCCTCTGCTATGGGAGGGTTCAATCACTCCAGTATCATACTATTCAAATCAATTATACACTTCCAGCCTAATGAGACACTAAACAGGCTATGGCACATAACCAGTATAGGAGAACATTGTATTTTACGGAATCCTATGAATTGTCGACTAGGTCTTCAAGCTGCAAAGTTGTGGACTTGCAGTCTATATAATAAGAAATGTAATTTATTTTAGGTTGTAGTCAACTGGCGCTGGTTCCTAGGCCCTTTCTTTCTTGTTGAGTTGTGATAAGCAATGTGCTTCCCAGCTACTACAAATTGGTGTTACACATGGGGATGGGTCTGAATGCTGGGAGCCTGTCTCACCCCCTACTCACTGTAACTCTCCCCTCACTACACTAAGCTACAGTGTCCATTGAGTCTCCTACCTGAATCCCTGAGTCTTCTCTTGCTGCTACTGACTGAGCTCTGACTACAGTGCATGTCCTGGTCACATGACACATCCATGTGTCCATCAAAGCACAAGGCCCACCCCTACACTCAGAGGCATGCCTCTATTGGCTCTCTTTCTGTGCAGCGGTACTGCCCATGGTGTGGCCCCGCCCCAGCTCTGCAAAGCAGTGTCTGACTGTAGAACCGAGGTAGAGCTGTTGCTGCCTCATCATCTCGTCTCCCTGCAGCTCCTGTGATCTATGCAAAGCTGCTGAGTGTTAGATATACAAAGGATTACATTAAACAAAGATGTTTATGTTATAAATATTTTTGTATTATTTTAATTGTTTTTTATATAAAATCTCAGGAGTTTGACAGGGGGCTCTGCCTCCCCTGACTGCACAACCCTTAGGAGCAGATGTACTAAGCCTTGGAAAGAGATAAAGGGGCAGCTGTATTAAGCCTGGAGAAATGATATAGCAGTGATAAGTAGAAGGTGATTATGCACCAGTCAATTACTACGGGTTTGAAAATTTCAGTTAGGAGCTGATTGGTTGGTGGGTTATCACCTTCCACTTATCACTGCTTTATCACTTCTCCAGGCTTAATACAACTGCCCCAACGTACCAACCAATCAGAAACTAGGGGAAGATGTATTAAGTTTTTAGGAGATATAAAGTGGAGAAGGTTCCCAAAGCAATCAGTGGGCTACTGTCATTTATCTGGCACAGTCTATGAATTGATCGCTAGAATGTGTTTAGTTGTTTAGGGGAATTTCTCCAAGGCTTGATACATTTCCCCTCAAATGTTTGAGGCCAACCATTACTTTGATTGGTTGTACAGTGCAGTAGGCCATTGCTGTATCTTGCAGCTCTGTGTCAAGTATACTATCTCTGTGCTGCATTATTGTGAGCAGTATATAGTAGGACAGTGCAGCATTTTGGTGACCAGCAGTATACATATAGTACAGTACAGTATGCCATTGCTATTGATATATTACTGGCATATAATTCCACACATTAAAAAATGGAGAACAAAAATGTGGAGGGTAAAATAGGGAAAGATCAAGATCCACTTCCACCTCGTGCTGAAGCTGCTGCCACTAGTCATGGCCGAGACGATGAAATGCCATCAACGTCGTCTGCCAAGGCCGATGCCCAATGTCATAGTAGAGAACATGTAAAATCCAAAAAAGTAAAGTTCAGTAAAATGACCCAAAAATCTAAATTAAAAGCGTCTGAGGAGAAGCGTAAACTTGCCAATATGCCATTTATGACACAGAGTGGCAAGGAACGGCTTAGGCCCTGGCCTATGTTCATGGCTAGTGGTTCAGCTTCACATGAGGATGGAAGCACTCATCCTCCCACTAGAAAACTGAAAAGAGTTAAGATGGCAAAAGCACCGCAAAGAACTGTGCGTTCTTCTAAATCACAAATCCCCAAGGAGAGTCCAATTGTGTCGGTTGCTATGCCTGACCTTCCCAACATTGGACGGGAAGAGGTGGCGCCTTCCACCATTTGCACGCCCCCTGCAAGTGCTGGAAGGAGCACCCGCAGTCCAGTTCCTGATAGTCAAATTAAAGATGTCACTGTTGAAGTACACCAGGATGAGGATATGGGTGTTGCTGGCGCTGAGGAGGAAATTGACAAGGAGGATTCTGATGGTGAGGTGGTTTGTTTAAGTCAGGCACCCGGGGTGACACCTGTTGTCCGTGGGATGAATATGGCCATTGACATGCCTGGTCAAATTACAAAAAAAATCACCTCTTCGGTGTGGAATTATTTTAACAGAAATGCGGACAACAGGTGTCAAGCCGTGTGTTGCCTTTGTCAAGCTGTAATAAGTAGGGGTAAGGACGTTAACCACCTAGGAACATCCTCCCTTATACGTCACCTGGAGCGCATTCATCAGAAGTCATTGACAAGTTGAAAAACTTTGGGTGACAGCGGAAGCAGTCCACTGACAACTAAATCCCTTCCTCTTGTAACCAAGCTCCTACAAACCACACCACCAACTCCCTCAGTGTCAATTTCCTCCTTAGGGGTACATTTACTAAGTAGTGATAAGAGGGGAGAAGTGAGCCAGTGGAGAAGTTGCCCATAGCAACCAATCAGCACTGAAGTAACATCTATAATTTGCATACTATAAAATGATACAGAGCTGCTGATTGGTTGATGGGGAAATTTCTCCACTGGCTCACTTCTCCGTTCTTATCACTGCTTAGTAAATGTACCCCTTAGACAGGAACGCCAATAGTCCTGCAGGCCATGTCACTGGCAAGTCTCACGAGTCCTCTCCTAACTGGGATTCCTCCGATGGATCCTTGAGTGTAACGCCTACTGCTGCTGGCGCTGCTGTTGTTGCTGCTGGGAGTCGATCGTCATCCCAGAGGGGAAGTCGGAAGACCACTTGTACTACTTCCAGTAAGCAATTGACTGTCCAACAGTCCTTTGCGAGGAAGATGAAATATCACAGCAGTCATCCTGCTGCAAAGCGGATAACTCAGGTCTTGGCAGCTGTGTTGGTGTTAAACGTGTGTCCGGTATCCACCGTTAATTCACAGGGAATTAGAGAATTGCTTGACGTACTGTGTCCCTGGTACCAAATACCATCTAGGTTCCACTTCTCTAGGCAGGCGATACCGAGAATGTACACAGACGTCAGAAAAAGAGTCACCAGTGTCCTAAAAAATGTAGTTGTACCCAATGTCCACTTAACCACGGACATGTGGACAAGTGGAGCAGGGCAGACTCAGGACTATATGACTGTGACAGCCCACTGGGTAGATGTATTGCCTCCCGCAGTAAGAACAGCAGCGGCGGCACCAGTAGCAGCATCTCGCAAACGCCAACTTGTTCCTAGGCAGGCTACGCTTTGTATCACCGCTTTCCATAAGAGGCACACAGCTGACAACCTCTTACGGAAACTGAGGAACATCATCGCAGAATGGCTTACCCCAATTAGACTCGGGATCCGGTCTGAAGATCGACAGTGTCTAGGTCGACAATGTTTAGGTCGACCACTATAGGTCGACAGTCACTAGGTCGACATGGATGGAAGGTCGACAGGGTTTCTAGGTCGACATGTGCTAGGTCGACAGGTCTAAAGGTCGACATGAGTTTTTCAAAAAAAAAAATTTTCATACTTAACTATCCACGTGGACTACGATTGGAACGGTAAAGTGTGCCGAGCTAAGTGGTAGCGGAGCGAAGGCACCATGCCCGAAGCATGGCGAGCGAAGCGAACCATGCGAGGGGACGCGGTGCACTAATTTGGGATCCCGGTCACTCTACGAAGAAAACGACACAAAAAAAAAAAAATCCTCATGTCGACCTTTAGACCTGTCGACCTAGCACATGTCGACCTAGAAACCCTGTCGACCTTCCATCCATGTTGACCTAGTGACTGTCGACCTATAGTGGTCGACCTAAACATTGTCGACCTAGATACTGTCGATAAAACGAACCACACCCATTAGACTCTCCTGGGGATTTGTGACATCAGACAACGCCACCAATATTGTGCGTGCATTACATGTTTTGCACATACATTGAATTTGGTGGTGCAGAATTTAAAAAAAAACGACAGGGGCGTGGCAAGAGATGCTGTCGGTGTCCCGAAGAATTGCGGGCCACTTTTGGCATTCAGCCACCGCGTGCCGAAGACTCGAGCACCAGCAAACACTCCTGAACCTGCCCCGTCATCATCTGAAGCAAGAGGTGGTAACGAGGTGGAATTCAACCCTCTATATGCTTCAGAGGATGGAGAAGCAGCAAAAGGCCATTCAAGCCTATACATCTGCCTACGATATAGGCAAAGGAGGGGGAATGCACCTGACTCAAGTGCAGTGGAGAATGATTTCAACATTGTGCAAGGTTCTGCAACCCAATTGCCTCCAGAAAGTACACAGGGACCTGAGATGGTGGATTCCAGTGGGGACGAATTAATAATCTGTGAGGAGGGGGATGTACACAGTGAAAGGGGTGATGAATCGGACGATGAGGAGGAGGTGGACATCTTGCCTCTGTAGAGCCAGTTTGTGCAAGGAGAGATTGATTGCTTCTTTTTTGGTATGGGCCCAAACCAACCAGTCATTTCAGCCACAGTCGTGTGGCAGACCCTGTGGCTGAAATTATGGGTTTGTTAAAGTGTGCATGTCCTGTTTATACAACATAAGAGTGGGTGGGAGGGCCCAAGGACAATTCCATCTTGCACCTCTTTTTTTATTTTATTTCTCTCTGCATCATGTGATGTTTGTCAGGAATCGGCGGTCAGCTACGTCTCACCTACCAGCGCGGGCCTCCGGAGGTCATGGCCCCAGTCGCGGCTGTGTGGATGCGCTGACCGCGAGCGTCATTTCCCGTGTCGCTGAATGCCCCTGAGTCTGGCCCTGCGGTTGTGTTCTGCTGTGTGCCGGCATCCGGTCCGTGTGGATGCTGCTGTAATTCCTGCATCCAATCCAGCCCTGAGTTTCCAGCCAGTACACTGCGACCAATCACTGCAGAGCAAGGGGTATAAGTTCCTGTCCGGGGCTCACTCTCATCGCCTCGGACAACGAGTCACATACCCTGTGTTTAGTTCTCCAGTTCCTGCGTTCCTGTTCCCAGCGTTCCTTTGTGGATACTTCACTGGTTCCGGATTCCTTTTCTACAGCTCTCCTGTTACTCCGGACTTCAGCTACATCTAGCTTCAAAGCCCATCAGCAGTAAGAGACTCTCCTCAGGTGTCCTTTCCTATTACTTACCTGTGCACTAATTGTCAGCATACCATCTGTGCAAACTCAGCCGCATAACATCTACTGGCTTAGAGACTGTCTCCTGCTTTTAGCCTAAGTGTGGCTATATGGATTTGTGCTTTAACAGAGACTGTGAATTACTCATATATTCCGGAGTTCTGCTTTCATAATCATTATCCGTTTATCCTGTGTTATTCAGTGACTGTGTATTTTCAAATACTACCGGAGTTCTGTTATTTCATCTGCATTTCATTACCAAGTTATTTACGTTCTGCTGCAAGAGACTTTTATGTTATTTGGATTCTGTTATCTGTCATAGATTTCTTCATTACCGGTTTCCATCATATTCAGTATTGTTCCATCTGCTTAACATTAATAAATATCAGCGCTTACGAGCAGGACCTTTATATTGCCTCCCCGCTTTATACATCGCACCAACACTGACCCACTAGCGCCCCCGCCGGGGACAGACAAATCCAGAGACCTGACAATGTTTGGGGACTATTTTTTTTAAGTGCCATCCTGTCTGACACTGCAGTGCCACTTCTAGATGGGCCAGGTGTTTGTGCCGCCCACTTGGGTCACTTAGCTTAGTCATCCAGTGACCTCGGTGCAAATTTTAGGACAAAAAATAATATTGTGAGGTGTGAGGTGTTCAGAATAGACTGGAAATGAGTGGAAATTATGGTTATTGAGGTTAAGTTATGCACTTTGGGACGAAGAACAATCAGGCATCCTGTAAACTAAATGGGGAAAATGTAGGGATAATAGTAGTTGAAAAAGATTTGGGAGTGCTCATCTACAATAAACTTGGTAGCAGTACGCAATGTCAAAATGCAGCAACAAAAGCAAATAAGGTGTTCGCATGCATTAAACGGGGAATGGAGACAAGGGATGAGAGTGTAATCCTGCCACTGTATAAATCATTGGTGCGGCCACACCTGGAATATTGTGTACAGTTCTGGGCACCTCACTTTAAAAAAGATATCTTGGAACTCGAAAAGGTTCAGAGGCGAGCCACTAAACTGGTTAAGGGGTTAGAGGCACTGGATTATGAGGAAAGACTTAAAAGGTTAGATTTGTTTACACTGGAAAAGAGGCGACTGAGAGGGGACATTATTAATATTTTTAAATACATTAAGGGACAATACAAGGATTTATCAAACGATTTGTTTATCAAAAAAACACTACATAGGACACGAGTACACCCCCTGAGGTTAGAAGAAAAAAAATAATCCATACACAACGGAGAAAAGGGTTCTTCAAAGTAAGAGCAGTAAGGATTTGGAATTCTTTGCCAGTGAAGGTAGTAATGGTGGACTCAATCAATAAGTTTAAAAATGGATTAGTTAAATTCCTAGCGGAAAAAAATATCCAAGGATACAGCATTTAATTATGATTTAAAAAAAAAAAAAAAAAACATTATACAGGTTGAACCCGATGGACATCTGTCTTTTTTTCAACCTCAACAACTCTGTAACTATGTAACTATGTAACTATATATTAGGCCTAGAGACATTGGTTTTTGACCATTTGGGTAAAAAAAAAACCACACTACTTGCATGGGCACCGTACGTGGCATAAAACGCTGGTTATAAGCCTCTACAGGATACGAACACAGCTGGTCCAGTAAATGTAGCAGTGACGGGGGGCGTGGCTTGACTGGAGAAGAGAGCAGACGTGTATCTGCTGGCCTCCTCTCTCCAGTGTACTATTTTCTTTATCTTGCAGGCTTACCCTCTGTATATCCTCCCCGGGGGCTCCCCTTCCCTCCCTGCAAGCCTCCTAAGCCCTGCAGTGACAGCCGCAGAGCCGGGGAGCAGTTTTCACTGCTCTCGCAGGTTGCAGCCTATACATCCCCGGAAGCCGGGGACTCGCGTACTCCCGGCGCCCGCGATTCGAGCTCCACGGCGGAGACGCGGCGCCGGGAAGCGGCGCGGACCCCACACAGGAGCGCCGGACCATCTAGGAGCCTTCCCCTGACACCCTGGGTGGATACCCCCTGGGGCAGCAGGCCGGGGAGACGCCTGGCAGCAGGAGAGAGCAGTGGGTCCGAGGCCCAGGGAGAAGCGGCGGCCATCTTTGATGCAACTAAAGAAGCTTACCTGAGGTAGCTGTGTGCCTGTGTATCTGTGGGGGTCCCTGGATTAGGGCTACACCAGGATTGGTGGCCCTCTGGCACTGTTCTCCCCCTGCTCCCACTCTGGGGCCCCTGTTGAGGGATTTGTGCATACACCTGTGAGGGGAGAAATAGCCTTTTACTAGGCACTAATATTTTATACTGCAACTGCACCATCTAGTGGCCTCTGGGTGTAATAGCACACATTTCTCATACAGTGTGCTGGATATAAAATACATATTGCTCTGCAGAATTTATAGGACCGCAGATATCCCGTCACCCGCCGAGACGATCGGCCGTGATGTCCTTATGGTTGAATAGCCAAGATATTATGAAGTGATCGCTCTGAGATAACTCTGCCTACACCCGAATGCTCCTATGACATGATATGACAACTTGACTTTTGCGTGGACCCCTCCTCGATTGATACCCCAGAAGCCGTGTGCCTCCCGTTCCTCTACTTCTGTCACTCAGCGCTGCCATGCCTCCCAAGAAATATAAGGCCGCTAAAACTGTCTCCCAGGTGGCGTTCTTTAAACCTTCTCCTCAGGCCGCTAAAGCAAAGGATGCACGGGGTGGTATCTCTAAACCTGCTGTCCCGGTGCCCTCGCCATCTAGAGACATGTCTGCCCCTACCACAGCACCCCCCCGCTCCATCAATGATGGTGACTCGCTTACGGTGGGTGCTATGAAACATCTCCTGACACAATTTAAGGATGAAGTCGCGGCAGAATTCAGAGCGACTATGAAGGAATGTCAGAGATCCATCGACGAGATAGGTGGCCGCACCGATCACCTAGAAACGAAAATGGGTGAGGTGGTGTCGTCGCACAACGACCTGATCTCTTCTCATGATCTGCTCCAAAATTAGGTCACGGCACTCAGGGACAAACTCTCGGATATTGAGGACAGAGCGAGACGTAACAACATAAAGCTACGTGGTGTCCCGGAAGCCGTCGCTAATAGCGCTTTAAAAGATTTTGCAGTGGACCTCTTCAGCAAACTCCTTCCCTCGTTCCGTTCAGCGGACTTTCTACTTGACCGTATCCATAGGCTCCCTAAAGCCAGGAACGCTCCTGACGGGGTCCCCCGGGATGTCCTTATGAGGTTACACTACTTCCACGTGAAGGAGGCGATCTTGAAAGCTGCTAGACCCTCGGATACTGCATCGGAGGCTTTGGGCTCACTTCAGATATTTCGGAGACCTGTCCCCCGCAACTTTAGCGAAACGGCGCTCTCTTTACCCCATCACATCAGTGCTACGTAAAGAGAACATTCTATACAGATGGGGATATCCCACTAAGTTGCTTATCTCCCGAGAAGGTTCTACTGTTGTCATAACGAATGTCGAGGAGGGGAAAAAGATCCTAGCATCATGGAACTCTGCAAGCTCTTCTACACACACCTCTCCCGAGCGGGGCCTTCAGCGGGACTGGGCCTCTTCGGCTGCAGAACTTTGAGTATTGTTTGATTTACTACACTTGCATTGACTTCATGTTTTCTGATTGGTTTGTAGTGTCGTATTTCCTACGTTGCACCAGTTCCTTGGAAACTGTTTGATGAGGGTGTCTATGTGATAGCTGTGTGTTATTAGCATGTTTTTCAGTGATGCCTTCTCTCTGCCGATTTACTGTTAGTTGCCTGTCTCTGCTGCCCCGTCTGCCGCCCGCATTTCTCTGTCGGCTGGGAACTCTACCCGAGTCTCCTTTAATTCCGGTGGCGGTCGGGGGGACCAGAGATGGAGTGCCGAGGAACTACAATTTGTTTAATCTTGGTTCAGGTGCGGGCAGATTAACCACTACCCCCCACAGTTTAACTCTGAGTCGCCATGGTTAGGCGTCCACATGTGCCCCCGAGAGGGGTTATTGTTCTGTTTCTTCTTTCTGTTATCCTTCATCTTTTGTGTCCTTTCTCTCCCTTTCCCTCTTTATTTGTCCGGAAACGTTACATACACTTTTTACTTGCCAGTTGGTTGTCGATAGTTATGCAATCCCCGACAGTTCTACAAAATGGTTAACATTGTTTCTATAAATGCAAAGGGTCTTAATTCCCCACACAAGAGGAGATTAGCACTTAATTATTTCCATAAACTTAAAGCTCAAATCATAGCCGTCCAGAAAACTCACTTTATTAAATCAGCCCCTCCTAGGTTTACTAATGGGAGATTTCCCCATTGCTACCTAGCCAACGGGCCAGCAAAGAAGGCGGGGGTGGCAATCTTGATATCTCAGCACTGCGCGTTTTCCCTCACTTCGCAATACTGCGACCCTGAGGGGAGAATTCTAATTTTGGTTGGCACTCTTGAAAATAAAGAGGTGACATTAGTTTCTTGCTACGCTCCCAACAACAAGCAACTAGCATTTTGCAGGAAACTTTGCGCTAAGGTGCAACAATTGGCTAAGGGCGCTTTACTCCTAATGGGGGACTTTAACTTGACCCTGGACCCTCTAGTTGATAACTCTAGCAAGCGGCCCTCGCTCTCCAGTCGGCTCCATAGGAATGCAAAGGGCTTTAGCCAGCTACTGGCGGAATATAATCTCTTTGACCTCTGGCGCGTTAAACATCCAATGGACAGAGATTACACGTTTTTCTCCCCGGTGCACGACTCCTATTCTAGAATAGATCTAGCATTAGCAGACAAGTGGACTCTACAGTCCATCCTTAAAATCTCCATCCTCCCCATGTCCTGGTCGGATCACTCCCCACTATACATCGAATGGGACATAAATAGTAGAAAGGTTTCCCCGGCCCCCTGGCGCTTAGGTAAACTCAGTCTTCTTCAGCCAGAGACCACGCAGGCGATCCAAACCACTTTGGATCATTATCTCTCTGAGAACTCTCCTCTGGAGACATCTATTTTCACATTCTGGTGCGCCCTCAAAACAGTAACACGAGGGACGGCGATTCAAACTGCGGCTAAGCTGAAAAGGGCATATCGTAAGAAATTAGAACAAGCTGAGCTCACGGTCGCTTCCCTGGAGAGTTCTCACAAGGCACATCCGCACGATAAAGCCCTCCTTAAGTCATTGAAAGGGAGGCGGTAAATGTTTTCTATCTAGCGGAGGTCCAACGCAACCTACATAGACTGAACCAAAAATTTTATGTTTATGGCAACAGAGCTGGTAGATTACTGGCGAGGAAGCTGAGGGGTAAGAGGGCGAAAGAAAAAATCCATATTGTCCACTCAGATAGGGGTAAGAGAGTTTACGATCCTGACGAAATTGCAAATGTTTTTGCATCCTATTACTCTAAATTATACAACCTAGGGGGGGATCCTTCTACTTTTCAACCTACAGGCATAGATATTCAGAATTTTTTGAGTAACTTTCCTCTCCCCTCGCTGTCGTCGGAGTCATGTAGCTCACTCAGTGCGCCTTGGACTTTAGCCGAAGTTGAAAAGGCTATTGACTCCCTTCCAGCAGATAGGGCCCCGGGACCTGATGGGGGATCCGGTCTGAAGATCGACAGTATCTAGGTCGACAATGTTTAGGTCGACCACTATAGGTCGACAGTCACTAGGTCGACATGGATGGAAGGTCGACAGGGTTTCTAGGTTGACATGTGCTAGGTCGACAGGTCTAAAGGTCGACATGAGTTTTTCACATTTTTTTTCTTTTTATGAATTTTTTCATACTTAACGATCCACGTGGACTACGATTGGAACGGTAAAGTGTGCCGAGCGAAGCGGTAGCGGAGCGAAGGCACCATGCCCGAAGCATGGCGAGCGAAGCGAGCCATGCGAGGGGACGCGGTGCACTAATTTGGGATCCCAGTCACTCTACGAAGAAAACGACACCCTAAAAAAAAAAATCCTCATGTCGACCTTTTGACCTGACGACCTAGCACATGTCGACCTAGAAACCCTGTCGACCTTCCATACATGTCGACCTAGTGACTGTCGACCTATAGTGGTCGACCTAAACATTGTCGACCTAGATACTGTCGATTTGATGAACCACACCCACCTGATGGTTACCCCTCCGGTTTCTATAAATCCTTTAAGGAGAACTTGGCCCCGGTGCTCTTGACAGTGTTTAATGAAGCCTCAGATGCTGGCCACTTTCCCAAAGAGATGCTGGAAGCTCAAATCATCACCATTCCCAAACCGGGAAAAAGCCCTACCTCAGTCCAAAATTTTAGACCAATTGCTTTATTAAATACGGATCTAAAAATCTATGCCAAATTAATTGCTAACCGTATCAGTCCCCTTCTCCCTTCCCTTATCAACCCTGATCAAGTGGGCTTCGTATTAAACCGTCAGGCCCCGGATAATACGCGTAGGGTGATTAATGTCATTGAGCACTCTGCCTGTAGAGGAGAACCCCTCCTAGTTTTGTCTCTGGACGCCGAAAAGGCATTCGATAGATTGAACTGGGATTTTATGAGATTAACTCTGGACAAATTTGGCTTTTCTGGAAGGATCTTAGACTCTATCCTGGCTCTCTACTCCACACCCAGTGCGCGGGTCTTTGTTAACGGATGCCTTTCTTCACCCTTCAATATTTCTAATGGCACGCGACAGGGCTGTCCGCTATGTCCTCTTATTTTTGCATTGGCGATAGAACCCTTGGCTGCCTGCATTAGATCCCGGGACTCGATTAGAGGCCCGGTTATAGGGGGCATTTCCCACAAAATTAGCTTGTTTGCGGACGATATTCTGCTATGTCTTTCTGACCCCGAGGCTTCCTTGCCAGTTCTTCATGACGTCCTACAAACTTACTCGGATGTTTCCTTTTATAAATTAAATACAAATAAGACTGAAGCCCTTCCACTCAATATAACCCCGACTGTGGTCTCTAGGTTGAAGGACTCATACAAATATGCCTGGAAGTCCTACTCTTTGAGATATCTAGGAATTAATTTAACCAGAGAAGATAATTTGATTGAGTGTAATTATGCCCCGTTATTAAAAGCATTTACGGAGCTGACTGGGGAGTGGATGCTACAGGAGGTGTCTTGGTTGGGCAGGATTGCTGCTGCCAAAATGGTCCTGTTGCCGAAATTAATGTACCTGTTTCGCGCCATACCAAGGCCCCTTCCCAGACTCTTCTATAATAAATTTAATCAGGTCCTGATCAGATATGTGTGGGGAGGCTCTAGACCAAAAATTGCAAAAAAACCTCTCATTCTGCCCAAACTGTCTGGTGGGGTAGCTTTCCCAGATATAGAAAAATACCATGCTGCATGTCTGATGAGTCAGTCTAGAGACTGGTTCGACACCTCGAGCCCGAAACCTTGGGTTATCCTGGAAGCTTCATGCTTAGACGCTGTTTCTCTCCCTGATCTGTTTTGGTTACTACTGTCTGCTGCTCGGAGTAGGGCCGGATCCTGCAAGTCTATTAAAACGACCCTAGATTCATGGCATAAACTAGTGCTCTCTTCGGAAGAGATTAATTTACCTGCCCCCTGCCTGTCGTTATCTGCTCTTATGTCATCGATTCCTAACGTCTCCCTAGAGGAGTGGATTCGAAAGGGGCTCTTTACTGTGGGCGACTTATTTGTAGGCGACGTCTTGATGTCCTTCTCTCAACTGCAAGAGAGATTTGGGATTCGGACTCAAGATTTCTTCAAATACCTGCAGGTGAGAAGTTGGTTACACTCATTTACTCCCCCACATCTACACAAACCTTCTCTTCCGGCTTATATTATAAGCCGATTGAAATCGTCCTCGCATAAATATGGGATTACGTGGTGGTACCAATTTCAATTAACTAATGGCCCACAGACAAAATTAAAAGCTCAGACTTTATGGGAAAGAGATTTGAACAGGTCCTTTGTTGATGCAGATTGGGACAGTATATTTAGATCTTGTTTTAAAGTCTCCAAATGTGTAAACCACTCTGAAATGTTCTACAAGCTTATACAGAGGGCCTACTTTACCCCTGCAAAACAACACAGGATCTGGCCTTCACAATCTAAATCATGTTGGAGGAAATGCGGCTCTACGGGGGATATCTTTCATATCTTCTGGGCATGCCCAAAGGTACAGCCTCTTTGGAGAGAGGTTTTACATATGGCTAGTACAGTGTTAGGGCTCAACATCCCCATGGACCCAGCTTTAGCGCTATTCCATTTATGCGTTGATCGCCTCTCCGTAGGTGATCGTTACGTCTTGGGACACATCTTGATAGCCACTAAAGCTGCTATAGCACAATTGTGGAAGTCTGAGAATATTCCTACCTTACAGTTTATTCAAAATAAAATTCATAAACATTTCATTTTCGAAACAGCGGAGGCTAAATACTCTTCCTCGGCTAACTCTATTCACCTGAAATGGTTAGGATGGTCCGCCTATAGGAGTAGAGAAGGTAGGCTAACTGTTTATAGCTCTCCAATTGATGTGTCTGTGCTTTACCCATCCTAGATTGACCTCTACAAGAATGTTGTGCTATCAGGTATTCTCTATGTGTAATGCACTTTAATTCTTATTGTTCTTTTTTTTCTCTCTTCTTCCATCTCTTTTCTCAATGCTTTCTCCTCCTCACGTATTTGAAAGCTTAATGTAGCCAATTGTATATTCATTCAACTGTGCACTGTTTATATTCTGTATATGGTAACCATTCTGGACTTCCCCTGTGTTTCCCTTACCCTTTTTTTTTTCTGTTCCCCATTTCTGTGTGTAAAACCCTTCAATAAAAATTTAATGTTTAAAAAAAAAAATGTAGCAGTGACAAAGAATTCAGTGAAGGGTTTCGATGTGCTGCAATGACCCACTGCCGGCTGGCGGGCTGCCGTTCTGCTGACTCAGGATAAGTGTATGGCGTATTAACATGCAACAGTTAAGGAACATTAACTCTCCAAACAAGAACCATCATCACAATACTGCACATGTCATACAATATTAAATGCAATTGATCATTGTGATTTAGCCCATTAGACAAACTTGCTTAATTTTGATTATATTACAGTGTTCAATTCACTTTTTTTTTAGAGATGAGCGGGTTCAGTTCTCCGAGATCCAAACCCCCCCGAACTTCACCTATTTTACACGGTTCCAAAGCAGCCTCGGATATTCCCGCCTTGCTCAGTTAACCCGAACGCGTCCGAACGTCATCATCCCGATGTTGGATTATCGCGAGATTCGTATTCTATATAAAGAGACGCGCGTCGCCGCCATTTTCACTCGTGCATTGGAGATTGAACGGAGAGGACGTGGCTGCGTTCTCTCCCTGAAAAGCTCCGTAATCTGTGCTCAGTGTGCTGCAAATATCTATGCTCAGTGTGCTGCAAATAATCTGTGGTCAGTGTGCTGAAAATATCTACGTTCTCTGCCTGAAAACACTCCATATCTGTGCTCAGTGTGCTGCAAATATATGTGCTCAGTGTGCCTCATTGTGGGGACTGGGGACCACCAGTATATAATTAAAGTAGTACAGTACAGTAGGCCATTGCTGTATCTTGCAGCTCTGTGTCAAGTATACTATCTCTGTGCTGCATTATTGTGAGCAGTATATAGTAGGACAGTGCAGCATTTTGGTGACCAGCAGTATACATATATAGTACAGTACAGTAGGCCATTGCTGTATCTTGGAGCTGTGTCAAGTATACTATCTCTATGCTGCATTATTGTGAGCAGTATATAGTAGGACAGTGCAGCATTTTGGTGACCAGCAGTATACATATAGTACAGTACAGTAGGCCATTGCTGTATCTTGCAGCTCTGTGTCCAGTATACTATCTCTGTGCTGCATTATTGTGAGTAGAATATAGTAGGACAGTGCAGCATTTTGGTGACCAGCAGTATACATATATAGTACAGTACAGTAGGTCATTGCTGTATCTTGCAGCTCTGTGTCAAGTATACTATCTCTGTGCTGCATTATTGTGAGCAGGATATAGTAGGACAGTGCAGCATTTTGGTGACCAGCATTATACATATATAGTACAGCACAGTAGGCCATTGCTGTATCTTGCAGCTCTGTGTCAAGTATACTATCTCTGTGCTGCATTATTGTGAGCAGTATATAGCAGGACAGTGCAGCATTTTGGTGACCAGCAGTATACATATATAGTACAGCACAGTAGGCCATTGCTGTATCTTGCAGCTCTGTGTCAAGTATACTATCTCTGTGCTGCATTATTGTGAGCAGTATACAGTAGGACAGTGCAGCATTTTGGTGACCAGCAGTATACATATAGTACAGTACAGTAGGACATTGCTATTGATATATAACTGGCATATAATTCCACACATTAAAAAATGGAGAACAAAAATGTGGAGGGTAAAATAGGGAAAGATCAAGATCCACTTTCACCTCGTGCTGAAGCTGCTGCCACTAGTCATGGCCGAGACGATGAAATGCCATCAACGTCGTCTGCCAAGGCCGATGCCCAATGTCATAGTAGAGAACATGTAAAATCCAAAAAACTAAAGTTCAGTAAAATGACCCAAAAATCTAAATTAAAAGCGTCTGAGGAGAAGTGTAAACTTGCCAATATGCCATTTATGACACGGAGTGGCACGGAATGGCTGAGGCCCTGGCCTATGTTCATGGCTAGTGGTTCAGCTTCACATGAGGATGGAAGCACTCATCCTCCCACTAGAAAACTGAAAAGAGTTAAGATGGCAAAAGCACTGCAAAGAACTGTTCGTTCTTCTAAATCACAAATCCCCAAGGAGAGTCCAATTGTGTCGGTTGCGATGCCTGACCTTCCCAACACTGGACGGGAAGAGGTGGCGCCTTCCACCATTTGCACGCCCCCTGCAAGTGCTGGAAGGAGCACCCACAGTCCAGTTCCTGATAGTCAAATTGAAGATGTCACTGTTGAAGTACACCAGGATGAGTGTTATCGTACAGGTTTTGGATACCTGCGCTCACCCTCTATTTGGTGTTTGTATGTGAGAAATGATGTATCTCTATGATCTGTAAATACCTTTATAAGTCACAATGCTTAGTATAACAGATGGTACAATAATTCATATATAATTGATGATATTGTAATTACACATAAATGCCCTTATAGTAACATGCATATTGTGTGAACAACATCCGATGTATAGGGAAATTAAACACAAGATGAAATAAAATATGGTATTGCCGCTTGATGAATATCCTAAAAAAAAAAAAAAAAAAAAAGTCTTGTGAGAAAAGGAGTATCTTTGTTCCAGATATATAGGAGTCAGTCTTTATCTGAAGGGATTTCCTTTCCCCTCAGTGTGAGTCTAAACAGTGTGCCCAGAGGCGGTTCTTTTGTCAATAATTGATCGTAGGTGGAGGTCGTGTTCTGGGAGGCCGGCGTCCCGGCCTGCCAGGTGCAACTTACCCTCACGATGTGATGTTTAGTTCTCTTTGTTCACTCTGTGGTGAGTGATGATGTGGCACTTGCGCTTTTTCCGCTCTATCGGTCCCTGGTGGTGTTCCTCAGCAGACAGGGCTGGAAGCCTTCCTGGCTCTGCTGCTAGGCTGCCGGGTCCCGCCGGAAGCCGCACTGAACAACCGGAAGTTGCGTTGCCGCAACGCTCAGCTTCTTCCTATGTCCTGTGCGGTCTCAACGGCCGCTCCACTCCACAGGAGTCTTGTGGATGTAGTTTGCGGTGATGTGCTGGCAAGCTTGAGGTGTCTGCATGGATCTGCTCACCTCAAGCTTGCCAGCACATCACCGCAAACTACATCCACAAGACTCCTCGCCGGCCGGCGAGTGGAGCGGCCGTTGAGACCGCACAGGACATAGGAAGAAGCTGAGCGTTGCGGCAACGCAACTTCCGGTTGTTCAGTGCGGCTTCCGGCGGGACCCGGCAGCCTAGCAGCAGAGCCAGGAAGGCTTCCAGCCCTGTCTGCTGAGGAACACCACCGGGGACGGATACAGCGGAAACGGCGCAAGTGGCCACATCATCACTCACCACAGAGTGAACAAAGAGAACTAAACATCACATCGTGAGGGTAAGTTGCACCTGGCAGGCCGGGACGCCGGCCTCCCAGAACACGACCTCCACCTACGATCAATTATTGACAAAAGAACCGCCTCTGGGCACACTGTTTAGACTCACACTGAGGGGAAAGGAAATCCCTTCAGATAAAGACTGACTCCTATATATCTGGAACAAAGATACTCCTTTTCTCACAAGACTTTTTTTTTTTTTTTTTAGGATATTCATCAAGCGGCAATACCATATTTTATTTCATCTTGTGTTTAATTTCCCTATACATCGGATGTTCACACAATATGCATGTTACTATAAGGGCATTTATGTGTAATCACAATATCATCAATTAAATATGAATTATTGTACCATCTGTTATACTAAGCATTGTGACTTATAAAGGTAGTTACAGATCATAGAGATACATCATTTCTCACATACAAACACCAAATAGAGGGTGAGCGCAGGTATCCAAAACCTGTACGATAACACTAGCCCTAGAGTCTGGACAACTCTCCTGACACCAGCAGCCCCCTTGAACAAGATACACATACTGTGCGCTCCACGCAAACCCCTTGATTCTACACCAGGATGAGGATATGGGTGTTGCTGGCGCTGAGGAGGAAATTGACAAGGAGGATTCTGATGGTGAGGTGGTTTGTTTAAGTCAGGCACCCGGGGAGACACCTGTTGTCCATGGGATGAATATGGCCATTGACATGCCTGGTCAAATTACAAAAAAAATCACCTCTTCGGTGTGGAATTATTTTAACAGAAATGCGGACAACAGGTGTCAAGCCGTATGTTGCCTTTGTCAAGCTGTAATAAGTAGGGGTAAGGACGTTAACCACCTAGGAACATCCTCCCTTATACCTCACCTGGAGCGCATTCACCAGAAGTCATTGACAAGTTGAAAAACTTTGGGTGACAGCGGAAGCAGTCCACTGACAACTAAATCCCTTCCT
This sequence comes from Pseudophryne corroboree, assembly GCF_028390025.1. Taxonomy (NCBI): domain Eukaryota; kingdom Metazoa; phylum Chordata; class Amphibia; order Anura; family Myobatrachidae; genus Pseudophryne; species Pseudophryne corroboree. The sequence continues at coordinate 67,586 of NW_026968365.1, forward strand.
CTTGTACCCAAGCTCCTGCAAACCACACCACCAACTCCCTCAGTGTCAATTTCCTCCTTAGACAGGAACACCAATAGTCCTGCAGGCCATGTCACTGGCAAGTCTCACGAGTCCTCTCCTAACTGGGATTCCTCCGATGGATCCTTGATTGTAACGCCTACTGCTGCTGGCGCTGCTGTTGTTGCTGCTGGGAGTCGATCGTCATCCCAGAGGGGAAGTCGGAAAACCACTTGTACTACTTCCAGTAAGCAATTGACTGTCCAACAGTCCTTTGCGAGGAAGATGAAATATCACAGCAGTCATCCTGCTGCAAAGCGGATAACTCAGGTCTTGGCAGCTGTGTTGGTGTTAAACGTGTGTCCGGTATCCACCGTTAATTCACAGGGAATTAGAGAATTGCTTGACGTACTGTGTCCCTGGTACCAAATACCATCTAGGTTCCACTTCTCTAGGCAGGCGATACCGAGAATGTACACAGACGTCAGAAAAAGAGTCACCAGTGTCCTAAAAAATGCAGTTGTACCCAATGTCCACTTAACCACGGACATGTGGACAAGTGGAGCAGGGCAGACTCAGGACTATATGACTGTGACAGCCCACTGGGTAGATGTATTGCCTCCCGCAGTAAGAACAGCAGCGGCGGCACCAGTAGCAGCATCTCGCAAACGCCAACTTGTTCCTAGGCAGGCTACGCTTTGTATCACCGCTTTCCATAAGAGGCACACAGCTGACAACCTCTTACGGAAACTGAGGAACATCATCGCAGAATGGCTTACCCCAATTAGACTCGGGATCCGGTCTGAAGATCGACAGTGTCTAGGTCGACAATGTTTAGGTCGACCACTATAGGTCGACAGTCACTAGGTCGACATGGATGGAAGGTCGACAGGGTTTCTAGGTCGACATGTGCTAGGTCGACAGGTCTAAAGGTCGACATGAGTTTTTCACATTTTTTTTTTTTCATACTTAACTATCCACGTGGACTACGATTGGAACGGTAAAGTGTGCCGAGCGAAGTGGTAGCGGAGCGAAGGCACCATGCCCGAAGCATGGCGAGCGAAGCGAACCATGCGAGGGGACGCGGTGCACTAATTTGGGATCCCGGTCACTCTACGAAGAAAACGACACAACAAAAAAAAAATCCTCATGTCGACCTTTAGACCTGTCGACCTAGCACATGTCGACCTAGAAACCCTGTCGACCTTCCATCCATGTTGACCTAGTGACTGTCGACCTATAGTGGTCGACCTAAACATTGTCGACCTAGATACTGTCGATAAAACGAACCACACCCATTAGACTCTCCTGGGGATTTGTGACATCGGACAACGCCACCAATATTGTGCGTGCATTACATGTTTGCACATACATTGAATTTGGTGGTGCAGAATTTAAAAAAAAACGACAGGGGCATGGCAAGAGATGCTGTCGGTGTCCCGAAGAATTGCGGGCCACTTTTGGCATTCAGCCACCGCGTGCCGAAGACTGGAGCACCAGCAAACACTCCTGAACCTGCCCCGTCATCATCTGAAGCAAGAGGTGGTAACGAGGTGGAATTCAACCCTCTATATGCTTCAGAGGATGGAGGAGCAGCAAAAGGCCATTCAAGCCTATACATCTGCCTACGATATATGCAAAGGAGGGGGAATGCACCTGACTCAAGCGCAGTGGAGAATGATTTCAACATTGTGCAAGGTTCTGCAAGGTTCTTGCCACACGTGAAGTCAGTTCAGACACTGCCAGCCTGAGTCAGGTCATTCCCCTCATCAGGCTTTTGCAGAAGCAGCTGGAGAGATTAAAGGAGGAGCTAAAACAAAGCGATTACGCTAGGCATGTGGGACTTGTGGATGGAGCCCTTAATTCGCTTAACCAGGATTCACGGGTGGTCCATCGTTTGAAATCAGAGCACTACATTTTGGCCACCGTGCTCGATCCTAGGTTTAAAGCCTACGTTGTATCTCTCTTTCCGGCAGACACAAGTCTGCAGATGTTCAAAGACCTGCTGGTGAGACACTTGTCAAGTCAAGCGGAACGTGACCCGTCAACAGCTCCTCCTTCACATTCTCCCGCAACTGGGGCTGCAAGGAAAAGGCTAAGAATTCCGAGCCCACTCGCTGGCGGTGATGCAGGACAGTCTGGAGCGAGTGCTGACATCTGGTCCGGACTGAAGGACCTGCCAACGATGACTGACATGTCGTCTATTGTCACTGCATATGATTCTGTCACCATTGAAAGAATGGTGGAGTATTATATGAGTGACCGCATCCAAGTAGGCACGTCAGACAGTCCGTACGTATACTGGCAGGAAAAAGAGGCAATTTGGAGGCCCTTGCACAAACTGGCTTTATTTTACCTAAGTTGCCCCCCCTCCAGTGTGTACTCCGAAAGAGTGTTTAGTGCAACCGCTCACCTTGTCAGCAATCGGCGTACAAGGTTACTTCCAGAAAATGTGGAGAAGATGATGTTCATCAAAATGAATTATAATCAATTCCTCCGTGGAGACCTTCACCAGCAATTGCCTCCAGAAAGTACACAGGGACCTGAGATGGTGGATTCTAGTGGGGACAAATTAATACTCGGTGAGGAGGGGGATGTACACAGTGAAAGGGGTGATGAATCGGACGATGAGGAGGAGGTGGACATCTTGCCTCTGTAGAGTCAGTTTGTGCAAGGAGAGATTGATTGCTTCTTTTTTGGTGGGGGCCCAAACCAACCAGTCATTTCAGCCACAGTCGTGTGGCAGACCCTGTGGCTGAAATGATGGGTTTGTTAAAGTGTGCATGTCCTGTTTATACAACATAAGGGTGGGTGGGAGGGCCCAAGGACAATTCCATCTTGCACCTCTTTTTTTATTTTATTTCTCTCTGCATCATGTGATGTTTGGGGCTAATTTTTTTTAAGTGCCATCCTGTCTGACACTGCAGTGCCACTCCTAGATGGGCCAGGTGTTTGTGCCGCCCACTTGGGTCGCTTAGCTTAGTCATCCAGCGATCTCGGTGCAAATTTTAGGACTAAAAATAATATTGTGAGGTGTGAGGTGTTCAGAATAGACTGGAAATGAGTAGAAATTATGGTTATTGAGGTTAATAATACTATGGGATCAAAATTACCCTCAAATTCTATGATTTAAGCTGTTTTTGAAAAATAAACACCCAAATCCAAAACACACCCGACGCAGACAAAAAAATTTCAGGGACGTTTTGCCAAAACGCATCCAAATCCAAAACACGGCCATGGAACCGAATCCAAAACCAAAACACAAAACCCGAAAAATTTCCGGTGCACATCTCTACTTTTTTTTTATATGTTTCAGTTTTTTTGTAAAGCAAGGCTCACGCAGAGCTCTCGGCAGCCATGTAAGGCACTCGGTACGCTATCACGGAAAGTGTGGCACCAAATCAAGTCCTACGTCTGGCTATAATCTATGGATTCATTATCGGGCAGATAGGCAACGTCAGCCAGAATACCGACAGTAGGGGCTTGTGTGCCCTCATTTTATTAATGCACTGTGCTGTAAGTAGCGCATCCCTGCCCCATATAAAAACTACCAGCAAGAGATGGGGTCAATCTTTTCACCTGGACTTACACCACATTCAAGCAAATCTCACGGAATCAGATTGATTTTTTTTTGTTTTGTTATTCAGCCTGGTGGGCTCTCACTGTGCAGATATTGTGTAATTTTTTTTTTTTTTTTTTTCAAATTGTCCAAATTGATCAGCAAAAATTGCACACCTAGGGAAAACCTTTGTGCTTTTTTAATAGGTTACAAAATTGTGTGATGTATTATTCACAATTGGAGAACCCATTCCTGATCAATGTGATGTTTGTAAATTGCAGTTAGCAAAACATTCGTCCTTTTTGAAAAGATAAGTAGGATGGTAATGTCTGCGATTAGAGGAGAGAATTATGCTTAGTGTCTCTATACTTTACATCTACTTTATGGTTCCCGGACCACTCTGCCAAAAAATAAGAGGTGACTTCCTAGCATAACACTGCAGCAGCATCTTACGGGTGTGATAGGAATCCCAGTGTTCTGGATGCCAGTGGTCACATGACAGACCGCGGCATCCAGATTGCTAGAGGGGGGTGGCAGCTATGGCTAATCAGAGGGGGTGGCAGCTAGGGCTAAGACTCGGGGGAAGGGGGGGGCTCAGCTACGGCTAATCCCCCCTGTAGTGCCTAAGTGAAACACACACACACCCCCATCCGAGCCCTAACCCTAACCCTCACCCCAATACTTACCTTCAGAATGGTGGCTGAAGGGGTTCCTGTGCTGCGATTCAAAGTGTTTTAAATTAAAAGAAACAGTCTATTTAGAACATAATGAAACATATCTGTTGAATGTAGGTCTTCCATGTATGTGTAGGGTAAAGACTTGTGCAAGCTCTTACAATACCTGAATTTATACTGCTGTGTGGGGATTTGTCACAACTGAGGGCTGAGGCTGACCTGGGGAAGCCTCAGACATAGGGGCTGACGTGTAAGTGAACCATGGAGGTTGAATAGGGTTCTGGGACATGCAGGAGATTAAGCACCGTTTTGCCCAAAGGTGTGACCACAACAACGGAACATATAAAACAAAGTCTGTTTTTTGAACAAACAGTTTAGACACCTTGGAGAAGGCATGTGCATCAGCTCCTTAATACTGCAGGGCAGTGGCTGCTGGCCAGGCTGTGGGGAAGGGGGGTTTCTGGGCAACTGGAACCCCCCCCCCCCCACACACACACACACGTTTGCTTATGGTGTCATAACATGTACAACATCACTTGCTTCTGGGGATCACAGGGCATGTACATATATTGTTATTTGATATATTTCATGACACACTAACGCGATTACAACTTGTACAGTACTTACAGCAATAGGTTACAAATATAACTAATTTAAAAAACACACATGAAAAGCTGATTTCTTTAGTTAGAGATATCATTCAGTACAGGGGCAGTAAAAATGGTTTATGCAGAATTTGCCTCTCTGTGCGGCAGAAGAAGCAGGACAATGTGAAATCACTGGAGTGAGAAGTAACTGTACACGGAAATGCACTCAGACTACAGTCTCTTCCCCGCCAAACATCCTTGCCTGAACCGTGGAAAGAAATACCTGAAAATATATAAATACTGAAATATTCAGCACCTACTAAGGTTAGTCATGCAACATTTATTACTCCTGAAAGGATTCACTGACCCCAGGTAAATGAAAATTATTAGTAATTTAAAAAGGGAGTAACAGATTGCACTTGTTACCATGAGTTAATGTTCCATTTGATGAGTAAACACGGCCTGCATTTCATGCTAGAAAATAAACATCAGTATTAATTAAATTACTTTTTTATCTCTATATACCCTGATGCCATTGGCACATGTATGCAGATGAGAGCTAGTGAACAGTTTCAGCAGACTATAGAATGTAGAAGACACATACAGATCTTTCAGATATAATTGACTCACGATAGATGGGAAAAGCAGGGCTTTCACCTCACCTCTATTCCCTAAGCACCAGGGGCGAATTGGGAACATAAGTGGCCCTAGAAAAAAATTATGAAAGTGGTCTCGTGTAGATGTGGCCATCAGAGAAGCTGGCAGGGTTAAAATAAAATTTTCCTAGCAGTGTTTAATATAAAAGAAATAAATCATATTACCTAAAACTTAGAGAATTAGCTTGACTGCTATTCAATACAGAAAACACCCCATTGACCGCCATGCAATACAGAGAGCCCATTAGGGCCTGCCATACAAAACAGAGAGCATCCCAGTGACCTCTATACAAAACAGAAAGCATTCCAATGACAAGCATGCAATGCAAAAAGCTTCCCAGTGATCACTGTGCAATAAAGAGAGCTCAGTAGGGATTGACATGCAATACAGAGAGCATCCATGTGACTGCTATACAATATAAAGGGCATCCAGTGGTCACCATAAAACACAGAAAGCTTGCCAGCAATTGCTATACAATACAGAGAACTTCCTGGTGACCACCATATAACACAGAGCATGCCCCAGTGGCTGTCATACAATACATAGTGCACACCAGTAACCACCATAACGTAAAGTAAATAGCATCCCACCGACTGCCACAAAATACAGATAGGATTCCAGTGACCACCATACAATACAGAAAGCTTCCCAGTGGCAGTCATACAATACACAGAACAACTTATTGACCTCCATACAATACTGAGATCATCTTTATGACTGATATCAGGGGTGCAAGTATGCGGGTACACTCGGGTACGGAATACCCTTAAGAATTTGGCAGCGGGTACGCAGTACCACCTGTCACACACTTTTTTGGCATTACCACAATTATAATGTGCCACAAAGCAACAAGACCATGGTGCTTGGCAGCATGACGGCTCCTCCCACTTTGTCAGGGTTAGTGGGAGTGAGACAGTGGCTGTATTTTCCTGTTATAATGGGGGCATTACTATATATTGTTATTAAATTGGTGGCATTACTATATATTTCTATTATACTGGAGGTAGCATTATATATCTCTATTATACTGGAGGCATTACTATATATTTTTAGCCTTGCCTCCAGATTCCCCTCCCCCAAAAGGGGCTGTCGTGTGGCCACGCCACTAGTGTAATGTAGCCACTCCCACTAGCAGCATGTGGCCATGCCCCCTCACAACACATGACCACGCCCATTTTTCATCACTCAGTACCTCTAAGAAAATATTTCTACTTGCACCACTGACTGATATACAATACAGAGTGACACAATTCAATCCACAGGTCATGCCAATGACCGTCATAAAATACTGAGAGCACGTTAGTGGACAATGGGGGTAATTCCAAGTTGATCGCAGCAGGAATTTTGTTACCAGTTGGGCAAAACCATGTGCACTGCAGGGGAGGCAGATATAACATGTGCAGAAAGAGTTAGATTTGGGTGGGTTATTTTATTTCTGTGTAGGGTAAATACTAGCTGCTTTATTTTTACACTGCAAATTAGATTGCAGATTGAACACACCACACCCAAATCTAACTCTCTCTGCACATGTTAAATTTGCCTCCCCTGCAGTGCACATGGTTTTGCCCAACTGCTAAAAAAAATTCCTGCTGCGATCAACTTGGAATTACCCCCAATGTACAATACAGATATCAGCCCACTGACCAAAATACAGTGCATACAGCATCCTAGTGACCACTATACAATATGGAGAGCATTTTAGATACAATACAGAGGAAAATATTCAATAGTCACATATTCCTCCTGTCATTCTCAACAAGGTAATTGCCTCTTGCATAGATTCTCTGTCAGATCATGTCTCACTCTTATTGATTAACTTCCATATTAAGGCTGATCCTCATCTTACTCCATCCTTCCCAATCATAATTGCTTTCCCCCATGAATTGTTTCCCGCATACTCTCTGTACCTTTATGCAGTGGCTACCAGGGAGCAGCAGTATGGTCTGCCAACAAAAGACTGAACTATGGGGGTCATTCCGAGTTGATCGCTCGCTAGCAGTTTTCAGCAGCCGTGCAAACGCTATGCCACCGCCCACTGGGAGTGTATTTTAGCTTAGCAGAAGTGCGAACGAAAGGATTGCACAGCGGCTACAAAGTTATTTTGTGCAGTTTCTGAGTAGCTCAATACCTACTCAGCGCTTGCGATCACTTCAGACTGTTCAGTTCCTGTTTTGACGTCACAAACACGCCCTGCGTTCGTCCAGCCACTCCTGCGTTTTTCCTGGCACGCCTACGTTTTTACGAACATTCCCTGAAAACGGTCAGTTGACACCCAGAAACGCCCACTTCCTGTCAATCACTCTGCGGCCAGCAGTGCGACTGAAAAGCTTCGCTAGACCCTGTGTGAAACTACTGAAAAATGTATTTAGGGAGCAATCCTTACTGGCGCTAAGCAGCTTAGATGTAACAGATTTCAAATAAATGTCACCACATTTAGATATACAAACAGAAAACAGAATTTTGAAAACTACAATACATCACAAGCGCTCAAAATCATTAGTACAATATCACCAAAACGTTCCTTTTGGGTTGGATGAGATGCTTTCTTTATCTGATATTCTCCTTTGGTTCAGACCATTTGGGTGTGAAGTCTCCAACAAAGATAATATGGAATAAAACAGACGTAATAAAAAAACAATGTGTAGTAAGTCTGTTTTAAATCTTGTAATAATAAAGTAGGTACCCAGTGTGGGACTCAAGAATTTCAACCAGACAAAGATGTAATGAGCAATACTGATGCGTACCCCAACACTCACACTCAGAAGGAAGGTGCAAAACCCATCAAGGTATCTTTCTCTCCTTAAAGTGAACAAGTAATTATCCAATATGGCGTACCCCAACTCACAGTTTGAGATACTGGATGACTCCCATAAAGGTATCTTTAAAATTCCAAATAGGGAATGGTATTTCCTGCTTGAATCTAGTAGTTTTCCATTGTCTCCGAAAAAAATTTGTAACTCCCACAACGAAATAAAGGAAGGGGGTTACAAATGTTTATTCACAGTACATGAGAAAATAATGATAAAAGGGGACATACAGTAGGAAAAAACATATGCAGCAGCACATGAAACAATGGAGTAAAAAATGGCAAAGAGGAATGTTTGGAAAACCACTTGCACAAAGGTAGGTAAAAATGTAAAAATAAAAAGAATAAAAAAATCAGATAGTGACAAGCTACTCACACTCCTGCTGTGTGAGTAACTTGCTCATTACATCTTTGTCTGGTTGAAATTCTTGAGTCCCACACTGGGTGTAACACAAGTGGTAGAAGCCAGTACCTTAAAAAGAAACCCTGATGTGTTTTATGGTCCCCGTTCCAGAGCCGGCCTTAGCTATAGGCAGGCTAGGCATTTGCCTAGGGCATTCAAGCATGTCTAGGGGCATCCAAGCATGTCCCTGCAGTATCTCATGCTGAGAGGGACAGTCCGCAAACTAACTGTTACTTTCCAAATGTATTCAATCAGTACTTGTATACACTGCTGTTTACATTTGTCAAAAAAAAATGCACACTGTGCCTTAAACTTCCTCTGACATGCTTGAATGCCCCTGACTTGTGAGAGCTCAGACAGACAGCAGAAGCCCAGTAAATGCAATTCCTGGACCTGTGACATTTTTACTGACTATATAAGGTTATTACTGGATGGCTTCTTATGATAACACATGTGTATTTTGGAAGACTGCTTCACAGAAACCTGACATCACCTATACTGCTTGTGCACATGGGGGAGGGGGACCCTGCCATCCTGTGTGTGTCCCTTATCCCTGTGCAAACCCCAGGTGTCTGCAGGGACATAACATGGGCAGTGTTCTCCCCACACTTTATTTCCTAGTCAGTCCATGCCGTAAAATTCCCCTGCCATCTAGCACTGTAACGTGGTCAGTAAGTTGCGTTGTGCTATTTCTATATGAAACATCAGTGCAGCGTGACTTTTGGACACATCAGACTGGAGGGCAGAGCATTTAGCTCCCACAGTATAAAGTAAAGTGCATGCAGTTAACGGGAGTAACAGACACCAGCAAACACACTGAATAGTAAAGAGAATGGACAGTTTCTACATGTTTGATACTGATCTTTTTGTATAACCAGCAAGTGTGGCAGTATCTGTGGCAGTATATGTGTATTATGGGCATTATTAATGTGGGGCATATGTGTAAGGTGCATTACTGTGTGGCATTATGTGTATTATGGGCATTACTAATGTGGGGCATATGTGTAAGGTTCCTTTACTGTGTGGAATTATATGTATTATGGTCATTACTGTGTGGCATTGTGCAGAGTTGAACTGGCCCACAGGGTAACCCCCCGGTGGGCCCCACTACCTGAGCGTTGCAGGTACAGATGCAGAACTAGCGGCGGAGCTAGGGGGCACCAGACAAAATTTTGCCTAGGGCATCAAATTGGCTAGGGCCGGCTCTGCCCCGTTCAAAGTGTGAGTGGGGTACGCTTTGGAATCACTTTAGCTAGTTAGAGGTATTTAAGTCATTCCTCACTAACTACCAATAGTGTTAATAGAACGTACTACACATTGGTTGTCTTTCGCTATTGTTTTTTTTCATGTCATCTTGTTTGGAGTTTTCGTGGTTCGATCTGTGAGTTGGAATATACTACACCAGGACCGCCACTTCCACCCTAAGGAGAAAAAGATACCTTGATAGGTTTTACATCTGCCCTCCTAGTGTGAGTGTTGGGGTACGCATCAACTTCCTTCATCTAAGATCTATATAAATCACAGCTTTGCTCGGTTGAACCCTTTGAGATCCACACTGGGTGTATAAATCGGTAGAAGCCACCATTCCTATAAAAGAAACCTTGATGTGCTTATATATCCCCGCTTAAAGTGTGAGTGGGGTACGCTTTGGATTCTGCTTAGTCCTTTATAAAAAAAAGCCTCTAAAAAGGCACTCATACCTACTTTATTATTACAAGATTTAACACAGACTTGCTACACATTGGTTTTTTATTACGTCTGTTGTATTCCATACTATCTTTGTTGGAGACTTCACACCCAAATGGTCTGAACCAAAGGAGAATATCAGATAAAGAAAACATCTCATCCAACCCAAAAGGAACGTTTTGGTGACATTGTACTAATGATTTTGAGCGCTTGGGATGTATTGTAGTTTTCAAAATTCTGTTTCCTGTGTGAAACTACATCGGCCGTTGTAATAGTACCTCGCGCGTGCGCATTGCGTCGCATTTGCAGAAGTGCTGTTTTTTGCCTCACAGCGAATGAATGCAGCTAGACATCAACTCGGAATGACCCCCTATGGGCCTGATTCAGACCTGATCACTTCTGTGCATTTTTGCACAGCGGGCGATTTTCAATTGACTGCGCGTGCGTATGCACTGCAATGTGCACGCGTTTCACCAAACAACAACGGGCATCGCCGAACAGCGACAAGCTGGTGAGAAAATTTCAAACGCACAGCCATTCGCAAGGTGACAGGAAGAGGCCGTTTGTGGGTGGTAACTGACAGTTTTCTGGGAGTGTCAGGAAAAACGCAGGCGTTCCCAAGCGTTTTCAGGGAGGGTGTGTGACGTCAGCTCCGGCCCTGATCAGCCTGTTCTCATTGCACTGTAGGAGTAAGTCCTGGGCTGAAGGCACAGACTGCACACAGTGGTAAAAACATTGGCCCTCATTCCGAGTTGTTCGCTAGCTGTTTTTCATTCGCAGCGCAGCGATTAAGTAAAAAAGCGGCACTTCTGCGCATGCGTATGGGGCGCAGTGCGCACGCGCGACGTACTTTCACAAACGCTGATGTAGTTTCACACAAGGTCTAGCGACGCTTTTCAGTCACACTACTGGCCGCAGTGTGATTGACAGGAAGTGGGTGTTTCTGGGTGGTAACTGATCATTTTCGGGGAGTGTGTGGAAAAACGCAGGCGTGCCGGATAAAAACTCAGGAGTGGATGGGGAAAGGTAGGCATGGCCGGATGAACGCAGGGCGTGTTTGTGACGTCAAACCAGGAACGAAACAGTCTGATGTGATCGCTAGCTAGGAGTCTTGAGCTACTCAGAAACTGCACAATCTTTTTTTGTAGCAGCGCTGCGATCCTTTCGGTCGCAATTCTGCTATGCTTAGATACACTCCCAGAGGGCGGCGGCTTAGCGTTTGCACTGCTGCTAAAAGCAGCTAGCGAGCGAACAACTCGGAATGAGGGCCTTTAGATGGTGCATGTGATGCAAACGGGGGATCGGTATGAAAGGTCAAAATCCCGACATGGACAAAATACCGACATTTAAAATATCGACAAGGTCAAAATACCGACATGTAAAATGCCGACAGGTCAAAATACCGACATGCGGTTTTTGTTGTTTTTTGTGTGTATGTCGACATAAGTCAACATGGACACCATATAAAGTGTACCGCGTCCCCTCGCATGGCACACTATTAAATTCCCCCTCCAGGTCCACTGGGATGGTAAAGTATGCACAAGTCGGTTTCAATGAAAAAAATCATGAAAAACTCATGTCGGTATTTTGACCTGACGGCATTTTACATGTCGGTATTTTGACCTTGTCGGTATTTTAAATGTCGGTATTTTGTCCATGTCGGGATTTTGACCTTGTCGGGATTTTGCCCATCGGTCAATTGGTGTCGGGATTTTGAACGTCAGGATTTTGATTGGAGGTAAACTGACTGCATCCCGCAAACGGATTTGCAGCTGTCCGCTGAACGAGGGATATTTTTAGCACGGCGTACACATGCGATCGTACGCTTGCACAGCGAATATACGCTCCCATTGGGCGTCGACTATCTGACCGCAGGACAGCAAAATTAGCAGCCCAGCGATCAGGTCTGAATTAGGCCCTATCTACAACAAAAGACTGTAAATCTTGCACACTTAGGGACCTAGTAACTAGTACAGCTTATCACTATCATCACGTCCACGGCCGTACAACCACCTCTTTACCGTATCCACCACATTGGCCAGGAAGCGCATGAACACACAAATACCATGGGGTAAATTTACTAAGATTCGTGTTTTCCCGTTTGAGGTCAAACTTCAATCACGAATGACATCGAAAGTGTAAATATGCAACTTTTTGAATTGATTACGACTAATTTACTAAGCTGCCGTATTCTGCATTTTCGGGTTTTCCGATGTCGATGTCATTCGTTTTTTTAGGCAGTGTTTTACGCGAGTGACTTGTAAAACACTGCCGACTTTAATACAATGAATCTCGGCCGGATCTGAGAGATCCGTGCTGGGCTTCATTGTGCACTTTGTTAAACCAAAAAATAAAGTTTAAATGTAAAAAAAAAATTGCGTGGGGTCCCCCCTCCTAAGGCAAACCAGCCTCGGGCTCTTTGAGCCGATCCTGGTTGCAGAAATATGGGGAAAAAATGGACAGGGGTTCCCCCATATTTAAGCAACCAGCATCGGGCTCTGCGCCTGGTCCTGGTTCCAAAAATACGGGGGACAAAAAGAGTAGGGGTCCCCCGTATTTTTGAAACCAGCACCGGGCTCCACTAGCTGGACAGATAATGCCACAGCCGGGGGTCACTTTTATACAGTGCCTTGCGGCCGTGGCATCAAATATCCAACTAGTCACCCCTGGCCGGGGTACCCTGGGGGAGTGGGGACCCCTTCAATCAAGGGGTCCCCCCCCCCAGCCACCCAAGGGCCAGGGGTGAAGCCCGAGGCTGTCCCCCCCATCCAATAGGCTGCGGATGGGGGGCTGATAGCCTTTGTGAAAAGTGATTGATATTGTTTTTAGTAGCAGTACTACAAGGCCCAGCAAGCCTCCCCTGCAAGCTGGTACTTGGAGAACCACAAGTACCAGCATGCGGCGGAAAAACGGGCCCGCTGGTACCTGTAGTACTACTACTAAAAAAATACCCCAATAAAGACATTACACACACACCTTGAAAATATAACTTTAATACATCCATCCACACCTCCATATACACATACTTACCTTATGTTCCCACGCAGGTCGGTCCTCTTCTCCAGTAGAATCCATGGTGTACCTGTAGAAAAAATTATACTCACATAATCCAGTGTTTTCGGCTCCTCGGTAAATCCTTTTGTAATCCACGTACTTGAAAAAATAAAAAAACGGATACCCGACCACGAACTGAAAGGGGACCCATGTTTTCACATGGGCCCCCTTTCCCCGAATGCCAGAAACCCACTCTGACTGATGTCTAAGTGGGTTTCTTCAGCCAATCAGGGAGCGCCACGTTGTAGCACCCTCCTGATCGGCTGTGTGCTCCTGTACTGTATGACAGGCGGCACACGGCAGTGTTACAATGTAGCGCCTATGCGCTCCATTGTAACCAATGGTGGGAACTTTCAGGTCAGCGGTGAGGTCACTTTCGGTCAACCGCTGACCTGAAAGTTCCCACTGAAAAACATGCACGGATCTCATGGATCCGTGCATGCCTATACAAACACGGGATAAAAAAGCAGGTCTGTTTTTTTTTAGCACTTTTTCACGATTTGTATTTTATCACGGCAGTGTTTGGCTATTGTCGGCAGTGTTTGTGTTTTGCACTTTTTAGTAAATTCCCGATTTCTAGCAAATTGCAGGCGTATTTGACCGATGGTGTATTGATTCGTGATTTTTTCCTAGGACTTCCAAAATATTACGAATGCCCTCATCACTGCCGTGATTTTTGCTTAGTAAATTACCGAGATGACACTTTGATGAAAAAACGGCATCTCGGTCAAAATCGGGACCTTAGTAAATATACTAGAGATGAGCGGGTTCGGTTTCTTTGAATCCGAACCCGCACGAACTTCACTTTTTTTTCCACGGGTCCGAGCGACTCGGATCTTCCCGCCTTGCTCGGTTAACCCGAGCGCGCCCGAACGTCATCATGACGCTGTCGGATTCTCGCGAGACTCGGATTCTATATAAGGAGCCGCGCGTCGCCGCCATTTTCACTCGTGCATTGAGATTGATAGGGAGAGGACGTGTCTGGCGTCCTCTCCATTAGAATAGAGATAGATAGATTAGATAGAGAGAGATTGTGCAGAGTCGCAGACAGAGTTAGTTTACCACAGTCAGTGACCAGTGCAGTTGCTAGTTAACTTTTATTTAATATAATATATCCGTTCACTTCTCTCTGCTATATCCGTTCTCTGCCTGAAAAAAACAACGATACACAGCACAGTCAGTCACACAGTGTGACTCAGTCTGTGTGCACTCAGCTCAGCCCAGTGTGCTGCACAGTCATCAATGTATAAATTAAAAGCTTATAATTAATTGTGGGGGAGACTGGGGAGCACTGCAGGTTGTTAGCAGGAGCCAGGAGTACAATTATATTAATTAACAGTGCACACTTTTGCTGCAGGAGTGGTGACCAGTGCCTGACCACCAGTATAGTATTGTTGTATACTACTAATATCTCTTTAAATATCAACCAGTCTATATTAGCAGCAGACACAGTACAGTGCGGTAGTTCACGGCTGTGGCTACCTCTGTGTCGGCACACGGCAGGCAGTCCGTCCGACCAGAATTGTATTATTTATTATTATATACCTACCACCTAACCGTGGTTTTTTTTTCATTCTTTATACCGTCATAGTGTCATCCTAATTGTTACGAGTATACTACTATCTCTTTATCAACCAGTGTACAGTGCGGTAGTTCACGGCTGTGGCTACCTCGGTGTCGGCACACGGCAGGCAGTCCGTCCGACCAGAATTGTATTATTTATTATTATATACCTACCACCTAACCGTGGTTTTTTTTTCATTCTTTATACCGTCATAGTGTCATCCTAATTGTTACGAGTATACTACTATCTCTTTATCAACCAGTGTACAGTGCGGTAGTTCACGGCTGTGGCTACCTCTGTGTCGGCACACGGCAGGCAGTCCGTCCGACCAGAATTGTATTATTTATTATTATATACCTACCACCTAACCGTGGTTTTTTTTTCATTCTTTATACCGTCATAGTGTCATCCTAATTGTTACGAGTATACTACTATCTCTTTATCAACCAGTGTACAGTGCGGTAGTTCACGGCTGTGGCTACCTCTGTGTCGGCACACGGCAGGCAGTCCGTCCGACCAGAATTGTATTATTTATTATTATATACCTACCACCTAACCGTGGTTTTTTTTTCATTCTTTATACCGTCATAGTGTCATCCTAATTGTTACGAGTATACTACTATCTCTTTATCAACCAGTGTACAGTGCGGTAGTTCACGGCTGTGGCTACCTCTGTGTCGGCACACGGCAGGCAGTCCGTCCGACCAGAATTGTATTATTTATTATTATATACCTACCACCTAACCGTGGTTTTTTTTTCATTCTTTATACCGTCATAGTGTCATCCTAATTGTTACGAGTATACTACTATCTCTTTATCAACCAGTGTACAGTGCGGTAGTTCACGGCTGTGGCTACCTCTGTGTCGGCACACGGCAGGCAGTCCGTCCGACCAGAATTGTATTATTTATTATTATATACCTACCACCTAACCGTGGTTTTTTTTTCATTCTTTATACCGTCATAGTGTCATCCTAATTGTTACGAGTATACTACTATCTCTTTATCAACCAGTGTACAGTGCGGTAGTTCACGGCTGTGGCTACCTCTGTGTCGGCACACGGCAGGCAGTCCGTCCGACCAGAATTGTATTATTTATTATTATATACCTACCACCTAACCGTGGTTTTTTTTTCATTCTTTATACCGTCATAGTGTCATCCTAATTGTTACGAGTATACTACTATCTCTTTATCAACCAGTGTACAGTGCGGTAGTTCACGGCTGTGGCTACCTCTGTGTCGGCACACGGCAGGCAGTCCGTCCGACCAGAATTGTATTATTTATTATTATATACCTACCACCTAACCGTGGTTTTTTTTTCATTCTTTATACCGTCATAGTGTCATCCTAATTGTTACGAGTATACTACTATCTCTTTATCAACCAGTGTACAGTGCGGTAGTTCACGGCTGTGGCTACCTCTGTGTCGGCACACGGCAGGCAGTCCGTCCGACCAGAATTGTATTATTTATTATTATATACCTACCACCTAACCGTGGTTTTTTTTTCATTCTTTATACCGTCATAGTGTCATCCTAATTGTTACGAGTATACTACTATCTCTTTATCAACCAGTGTACAGTGCGGTAGTTCACGGCTGTGGCTACCTCTGTGTCGGCAGTCGGCAGGCAGTCCGTCCATCCATAATTGTATTATTATTATAATATATACCACCTAACCGTGGTTTTTTTTTCATTCTTTATACCGTCATAGTGTCATACTAGTTGTTACGAGTATACTACTATCTCTTTATCAACCAGTGTACAGTGCGGTAGTTCACGGCTGTGGCTACCTCTGTGTCGGCAGTCGGCAGGCAGTCCGTCCATCCATAATTGTATTATTATTATAATATATACCACCTAACTGTGGTTTTTTTTGCATTCTTTATACCGTCGTCATAGTGTCATACTAGTTGTTACGAGTATACTACTATCTCTTTATCAACCAATGTACAGTGCGGTAGTTCACGGCTGTGGCTACCTCTGTGTCGGCAGTCGGCAGGCAGTCCGTCCATCCATAATTGTATTATTATTATAATATATACCACCTAACCGTGGTTTTTTTATACCACCTAACCGTGGCAGTCCGTCCATAATTGTATACTAGTATCCAATCCATCCATCTCCATTGTTTACCTGAGGTGCCTTTTAGTTCTGCCTATAAAATATGGAGAACAAAAAAGTTGAGGTTCCAAAATTAGGGAAAGATCAAGATCCACTTCCACCTCGTGCTGAAGCTGCTGCCACTAGTCATGGCCGAGACGATGAAATGCCAGCAACGTCGTCTGCCAAGGCCGATGCCCAATGTCATAGTACAGAGCATGTCAAATCCAAAACACCAAATATCAGAAAAAAAAGGACTCCAAAACCTAAAATAAAATTGTCGGAGGAGAAGCGTAAACTTGCCAATATGCCATTTACCACACGGAGTGGCAAGGAACGGCTGAGGCCCTGGCCTATGTTCATGGCTAGTGGTTCAGCTTCACATGAGGATGGAAGCACTCAGCCTCTCGCTAGAAAACTGAAAAGACTCAAGCTGGCAAAAGCACCGCAAAGAACTGTGCGTTCTTTGAAATCCCAAATCCACAAGGAGAGTCCAATTGTGTCGGTTGCGATGCCTGACCTTCCCAACACTGGACGTGAAGAGCATGCGCCTTCCACCATTTGCACGCCCCCTGCAAGTGCTGGAAGGAGCACCCGCAGTCCAGTTCCTGATAGTCAGATTGAAGATGTCAGTGTTGAAGTACACCAGGATGAGGAGGATATGGGTGTTGCTGGCGCTGGGGAGGAAATTGACCAGGAGGATTCTGATGGTGAGGTGGTTTGTTTAAGTCAGGCACCCGGGGAGACACCTGTTGTCCGTGGGAGGAATATGGCCGTTGACATGCCAGGTGAAAATACCAAAAAAATCAGCTCTTCGGTGTGGAGGTATTTCACCAGAAATGCGGACAACAGGTGTCAAGCCGTGTGTTCCCTTTGTCAAGCTGTAATAAGTAGGGGTAAGGACGTTAACCACCTCGGAACATCCTCCCTTATACGTCACCTGCAGCGCATTCATAATAAGTCAGTGACAAGTTCAAAAACTTTGGGTGACAGCGGAAGCAGTCCACTGACCAGTAAATCCCTTCCTCTTGTAACCAAGCTCACGCAAACCACCCCACCAACTCCCTCAGTGTCAATTTCCTCCTTCCCCAGGAATGCCAATAGTCCTGCAGGCCATGTCACTGGCAAGTCTGACGAGTCCTTTCCTGCCTGGGATTCCTCCGATGCATCCTTGCGTGTAACGCCTACTGCTGCTGGCGCTGCTGTTGTTGCCGCTGGGAGTCGATGGTCATCCCAGAGGGGAAGTCGTAAGCCCACTTGTACTACTTCCAGTAAGCAATTGACTGTTCAACAGTCCTTTGCGAGGAAGATGAAATATCACAGCAGTCATCCTACTGCAAAGCGGATAACTGAGTCCTTGACAACTATGTTGGTGTTAGACGTGCGTCCGGTATCCGCCGTTAGTTCACAGGGAACTAGACAATTTATTGAGGCAGTGTGCCCCCGTTACCAAATACCATCTAGGTTCCACTTCTCTAGGCAGGCGATACCGAGAATGTACACGGACGTCAGAAAAAGACTCACCAGTGTCCTAAAAAATGCAGTTGTACCCAATGTCCACTTAACCACGGACATGTGGATAAGTGGAGCAGGGCAGGGTCAGGACTATATGACTGTGACAGCCCACTGGGTAGATGTATGGACTCCCGCCGCAAGAACAGCAGCGGCGGCACCAGTAGCAGCATCTCGCAAACGCCAACTCTTTCCTAGGCAGGCTACGCTTTGTATCACCGCTTTCCAGAATACGCACACAGCTGAAAACCTCTTACGGCAACTGAGGAAGATCATCGCGGAATGGCTTACCCCAATTGGACTCTCCTGTGGATTTGTGGCATCGGACAACGCCAGCAATATTGTGTGTGCATTAAATATGGGCAAATTCCAGCACGTCCCATGTTTTGCACATACCTTGAATTTGGTGGTGCAGAATTTTTTAAAAAACGACAGGGGCGTGCAAGAGATGCTGTCGGTGGCCAGAAAAATTGCGGGACACTTTCGGCGTACAGGCACCACGTACAGAAGACTGGAGCACCACCAAAAACTACTGAACCTGCCCTGCCATCATCTGAAGCAAGAAGTGGTAACGAGGTGGAATTCAACCCTCTATATGCTTCAGAGGTTGGAGGAGCAGCAAAAGGCCATTCAAGCCTATACAATTGAGCACGATATAGGAGATGGAATGCACCTGTCTCAAGTGCAGTGGAGAATGATTTCAACGTTGTGCAAGGTTCTGATGCCCTTTGAACTTGCCACACGTGAAGTCAGTTCAGACACTGCCAGCCTGAGTCAGGTCATTCCCCTCATCAGGCTTTTGCAGAAGAAGCTGGAGGCATTGAAGAAGGAGCTAACACGGAGCGATTCCGCTAGGCATGTGGGACTTGTGGATGCAGCCCTTAATTCGCTTAACAAGGATTCACGGGTGGTCAATCTGTTGAAATCAGAGCACTACATTTTGGCCACCGTGCTCGATCCTAGATTTAAAGCCTACCTTGGATCTCTCTTTCCGGCAGACACAGGTCTGCTGGGGTTGAAAGACCTGCTGGTGACAAAATTGTCAAGTCAAGCGGAACGCGACCTGTCAACATCTCCTCCTTCACATTCTCCCGCAACTGGGGGTGCGAGGAAAAGGCTCAGAATTCCGAGCCCACCCGCTGGCGGTGATGCAGGGCAGTCTGGAGCGACTGCTGATGCTGACATCTGGTCCGGACTGAAGGACCTGACAACGATTACGGACATGTCGTCTACTGTCACTGCATATGATTCTCTCAACATTGATAGAATGGTGGAGGATTATATGAGTGACCGCATCCAAGTAGGCACGTCACACAGTCCGTACTTATACTGGCAGGAAAAAGAGGCAATTTGGAGGCCCTTGCACAAACTGGCTTTATTCTACCTAAGTTGCCCTCCCACAAGTGTGTACTCCGAAAGAGTGTTTAGTGCCGCCGCTCACCTTGTCAGCAATCGGCGTACGAGGTTACATCCAGAAAATGTGGAGAAGATGATGTTCATTAAAATGAATTATAATCAATTCCTCCGCGGAGACATTGACCAGCAGCAATTGCCTCCACAAAGTACACAGGGAGCTGAGATGGTGGATTCCAGTGGGGACGAATTGATAATCTGTGAGGAGGGGGATGTACACGGTGATATATCGGAGGGTGAAGATGAGGTGGACATCTTGCCTCTGTAGAGCCAGTTTGTGCAAGGAGAGATTAATTGCTTCTTTTTTGGGGGGGGTCCAAACCAACCCGTCATATCAGTCACAGTCGTGTGGCAGACCCTGTCACTGAAATGATGGGTTGGTTAAAGTGTGCATGTCCTGTTTTGTTTATACAACATAAGGGTGGGTGGGAGGGCCCAAGGATAATTCCATCTTGCACCTCTTTTTTCTTTTCTTTTTCTTTGCATCATGTGCTGATTGGGGAGGGTTTTTTGGAAGGGACATCCTGCGTGACACTGCAGTGCCACTCCTAGATGGGCCCGGTGTTTGTGTCGGCCACTAGGGTCGCTAATCTTACTCACACAGCTACCTCATTGCGCCTCTTTTTTTCTTTGCGTCATGTGCTGTTTGGGGAGGGTTTTTTGGAAGGGACATCCTGCGTGACACTGCAGTGCCACTCCTAGATGTGCCCGGTGTTTGTGTCGGCCACTAGGGTCGCTAATCTTACTCACACAGTCAGCTACCTCATTGCGCCTCTTTTTTTCTTTGCGTCATGTGCTGTTTGGGGAGGGTTTTTTGGAAGGGCCATCCTGCGTGACACTGCAGTGCCACTCCTAGATGGGCCCGGTGTTTGTGTCGGCCACTAGGGTCGCTTATCTTACTCACACAGCGACCTCGGTGCAAATTTTAGGACTAAAAATAATATTGTGAGGTGTGATGTGTTCAGAATAGGCTGAAAATGAGTGTAAATTATGTTTTTTGAGGTTAATAATACTTTGGGATCAAAATTACCCCCAAATTCTATGATTTAAGCTGTTTTTTAGGGTTTTTTGAAAAAAACACCCGAATCCAAAACACACCCGAATCCGACAAAAAAAATTCGGTGAGGTTTTGCCAAAACGCGGTCGAACCCAAAACACGGCCGCGGAACCGAACCCAAAACCAAAACACAAAACCCGAAAAATTTCCGGCGCTCATCTCTAAAATATACCCCCATGTGTTTTAAACTGTACTATTATAATTGAATCAATTTAAAGCATAGAAATACATCTACGCTGTAATATAAATATATATAGTGCAATATATCTAATCGAAAATTTCAGTCAATCCAAATAAAACGT
This sequence comes from Pseudophryne corroboree, assembly GCF_028390025.1. Lineage (NCBI taxonomy): Eukaryota > Metazoa > Chordata > Amphibia > Anura > Myobatrachidae > Pseudophryne > Pseudophryne corroboree. The sequence continues at coordinate 88,962 of NW_026968365.1, forward strand.
GATTAAAGCCAGGCATATATTAATGTAGTAATGTTTAATAACTTATGTATACATATTTAACGTTATTTTATTAATATTTGTTTTTACATTTTCATTTTTAACTGAATTGGATCACAGTTTTCTTTTTTAAAGTTATTATTGCAGACCCACCAGTAAAATACGCCACCTCAGTGAGCCAACTGCAGTCCGTGATTGCTTTGGCTTCACTGTGACCGTCAGGGTCTTCCTATTGGAAGTGTTACCTGCCAGTCCATTGGCGGAATTTGTGAGTGGTGGGCCCAGGGGCAAAAATATAATTTGGTATCCCCCTCCTCCAACCCAAATCAAACTCACAATATGCCATATGGCAGAGGGAGACAGCGTAAGCCGGGAGGGGGGGTGGGGGGGAGCAGATGCTGACAACGGAAGGCAAGGGAACGCAGAGGGTGACAACATAATGCAGGTGGAGGCAGAGGATGATGGGGGAGGCAATGGGTGACAGCGGGAGGCAGTGGGTGACAGTGGTGCAAGCACAATGTCTTGCGCAGTGCGGAGTATAGGGGGCATATACCTTGGTGAAGGCAGGAATACAGCGGCCTCTGCTCTGTCTGAGACAGGGACCCCCGCCCCTTGTGCTTTCCTCAATTTGGCACTTGGTCAGGCAGACTCTGAGAGTGCCCGTTACACCGGTTGTGAGTGCTCTTTAATTCACAGACAGCAGTGAATCAGAAGTAATGGACAGCTGTGTGTTAATTTGAGGCAGTATGTGGCTGTGATAATCAGCGCTGACAGGTGGCAGGACTCCTCTATCAGACCGGCACACACACAGTCAGCCCTGCCTCCCTAAGGTAAGGGGCAGGTCCCTCATTCAGCGGGGCCCACCCTGCTCTCGGCACTGGGCCATTCATCCGACATTGCTCAAAATGGTTTGTGGTGTGTGCAGGGCCAGCGCTACCACTAGGCAGCTTTAGGCAGCTGCCTATGAGCGCCGGCCACTGGAGGGCGGCACAACACGCTGAAGATGATCAAAAGCCACATGCTGCAGTGTGCTCACACAGAAGCCGAGCAGCTACCTCCCAATGCTCTGCTGCCTGAGCTTACTTCCTGCATGGACAGGAACAGGAAGTCACTTGGTGCACATGTGACTGCACTGGAGGAACCTTCAGACGTGAGGAGCAGCTGCCCAGCAGGTCTAGCAGCCATACTATACGGGGGAGCACAGACTCAGGTACATTCTGCTGCTCATACAAGAGGGAAAGTGATAAATTTACCGTGTGCTGGAGAGGGGAAGGGGGGGGGGGGGAGTCCGCTGGGGAGGGGGGGGGGGGTTGGAGGTATATTAATGTGTGCAGTGGAGGGGGGGTGGTATATTAATTAGAGATGAGCGGGTTCGGTTTCTCTGAATCCGAACCCGCACGAACTTCATGTTTTTTTTCACGGGTCCGAGCGACTCGGATCTTCCCGCCTTGCTCGGTTAACCCGAGCGCGCCCGAACGTCATCATGACGCTGTCGGATTCTCGCGAGGCTCGGATTCTATCGCGAGACTCGGATTCTATATAAGGAGCCGCGCGTCGCCGCCATTTTCACACGTGCATTGAGATTGATAGGGAGAGGACGTGGCTGGCGTCCTCTCCGTTTAGAATAGATTAGAGAGACACTTGATTTACTAATTTTGGGGAGCATTAGGAGTACTCAGTACAGTGCAGAGTTTTGCTGATAGTGACCACCAGTTTTATTTATAATCCGTTCTCTGCCTGAAAAAAGCGATACACAGCACACAGTGACTCAGTCACATACCATATCTGTGTGCACTGCTCAGGCTCAGGCCAGTGTGCTGCATCATCTATTATCTATATATAATATTATATATATCTGATTATCTGTCTGACTGCTCAGCTCACACAGCTTATAATTGTGGGGGAGACTGGGGAGCACTACTGCAGTGCCAGTTATAGGTTATAGCAGGAGCCAGGAGTACATAATATATTATATAGTGAGTGACCACCAGACACACAGTGCAGTTTATTTAATATATCCGTTCTCTGCCTGAAAAAAGCGATACACACAGTGACTCAGTCAGTCACATACCATATCTGTGTGCACTGCTCAGGCTCAGGCCAGTGTGCTGCATCATCTATATATATTATATATCTGTCTGACTGCTCAGCTCACACAGCTTATAATTGTGGGGGAGACTGGGGAGCACTACTGCAGTGCCAGTTATAGGTTATAGCAGGAGCCAGGAGTACATAATATTATATTAAAACAGTGCACACTTTTGCTGCAGGAGTGCCACTGCCAGTGTGACTAGTGACCAGTGACCTGACCACCAGTATATATAATTTCTCTATCGTCCTAGTGGATGCTGGGGTTCCTGAAAGGACCATGGGGAACAGCGGCTCCGCAGGAGACAGGGCACAAAAAGTAAAGCTTTTTCCGATCAGGTGGTGTGCACTGGCTCCTCCCCCCACGACCCTCCTCCAGACTCCAGTTAGATTTTTGTGCCCGGCCGAGAAGGGTGCAATCTAGGTGGCTCTCCTAAAGAGCTGCTTAGAAAAAGTTTAGCTAGGTTTTTTATTTTACAGTGATTCCTGCTGGCAACAGGATCACTGCAGCGAGGGACTGAGGGGAGAAGGAGTCAACTCACCTGCGTGCAGGATGGATTGGTTTCTTGGCTACTGGACATCAAGCTCCAGAGGGACGATCACAGGTACAGCCTGGATGGTCACCGGAGCCACGCCGCCGGCCCCCTTGCAGATGCTGAAATCAGAAGAGGTCCAGAATCGGCGGCTGAAGACTCCTGCAGTCTTCTAAAGGTAGCGCACAGCACTGCAGCTGTGCGCCATTTTCCTCTCAGCACACTTCACACGGCAGTCACTGAGGGTGCAGGGCGCTGGGAGGGGGGCGCCCTGGGAGGCAAATGATTACCTATAAAGGCTAAAAATACCTCACATATAGCCCTAGAGGCTATATGGAGATATTTAACCCCTGCCTAATTTTTCTAAATAGCGGGAGACGAGCCCGCCAGAAAAGGGGCGGGGCCTATCTCCTCAGCACACGGCGCCATTTCCTCTCACAGCTCCGCTGGTCAGGACGGCTCCCAAGTCTCTCCCCTGCACTGCACTACAGAAACAGGGTAAAACAGAGAGGGGGGGGCACATTTATGGCGATATTTTGATATAACAAAGCAGCTATAAGGGAGCACTTATTATAAGGCTATCCCTGATATATATATAGCGCTTTTGGTGTGTGCTGGCAAACTCTCCCTCTGTCTCCCCAAAGGGCTAGTGGGTCCTGTCTTCGTTAGGAGCATTCCCTGTGTGTCTGCTGTGTGTCGGTACGTGTGTGTCGACATGTATGAGGGCGATATTGGTGTGGAGGCGGAGCAATTGCCAAATATGAGGATGTCACCCCCTAGGGAGTCGACACCAGAATGGATGCCTTTATTTATGGAACTACGGGATAGTGTCAAGTCAACACGCTAAAGCAGTCGTTTGACGACATGAGACGGCCGGACAATCAATTAGTGCCTGTCCAGGCGACTCAAACACCGTCAGGGGCTGTGAAACGCCCTTTGCCTCAGTCGGTCGACACAGACCCAGACACAGGCGATGACTCCAGTGGTGACGGTGACGAATCAACCGTATTTTCCAGTAGGGCCACACGTTATATGATTTTGGCAATGAAGGAGGCGTTACATTTAGCTGATACTACAGGTACCACTAAACAGGGTATTATGTGGGGTATGAAAAAACTACCTATAGTTTTTCCTGAATCAGAAGAACTAAATGACGTGTGTAATGAAGCGTGGGTTGCCCCTGATAAAAAGCTGATAATTTCAAAGAAATTATTGGCATTATACCCTTTCCCGCCAGAGGTTAGGGAGCGCTGGGAAACACCTCCTAGGGTGGACAAGGCGCTAACACGCTTATCTAAACAAGTGGCGTTACCCTCTCCTGAGACGGCCGCACTTAAAGATCCATCAGATAGGAGGATGGAAAATATCCAAAAAAGTATATACACACATGCAGGTGTTATACTACGACCAGCTGTAGCGACTGCCTGGATGGGCAGTGCGGGGGTAGTTTGGTCAGAGTCCCTGATTGAAAATATTGATACCCTGGACAGGGACAATATTTTACTGTCGTTAGAACAAATAAAGGATGCATTTCTTTATATGCGTGATGCACAGAGGGATATATGCACACTGGCATCACGGGTAAGTGCTATGTCCATTTCGGCCAGAAGAGCTTTATGGACGCGACAGTGGACAGGCGATGCGGATTCAAAACGGCATATGGAAGTTTTGCCGTATAAAGGGGAGGAGTTATTTGGAGTCGGTCTATCAGATTTGGTGGCCACGGCTACAGCCGGGAAATCCACCTTTCTACCTCAAGTCACTCCCCAACAGAAAAAGGCACCGACTTTTCAACCGCAGCCCTTTCGTTCCTTTAAAAATAAGAGAGCAAAGGGCTATTCATATCTGCCACGAGGCAAAGGTCGAGGGAAGAGACAGCAACACGCAGCTCCTTCCCAGGATCAGAAGCCCTCCCCGGCTTCTACAAAAGCCTCAGCATGACGCTGGGGCTTCTCAAGCGGACTCGGGGACGGTGGGGGGTCGTCTCAAAAATTACAGCGCGCAGTGGGCTCACTCGCAAGTAGATCCCTGGATCCTGCAGATAATATCTCAGGGATACAGGTTGGAATTAGAGACAGATCCACCTCGCCGTTTCCTGAAGTCTGCTTTACCAACGTCCCCCTCCGAAAGGGAGACGGTTTTGGAAGCCATTCACAAGCTGTACTCTCAGCAGGTGATAGTCAAGGTACCTCTTCTGCAACAAGGGAAGGGGTATTATTCCACTCTTTTTGTGGTACCGAAGCCGGATGGCTCGGTAAGGCCTATTCTAAATCTGAAGTCCTTGAACCTGTACATAAAGAAGTTCAAGTTCAAAATGGAGTCACTCAGAGCAGTGATAGCGAACCTGGAAGAGGGGGACTTTATGGTATCCTTGGACATCAAGGATGCGTATCTCCACGTTCCAATTTACCCCTCACACCAGGGGTACCTCAGGTTCGTTGTACAAAACTGTCACTATCAGTTTCAGACGCTGCCGTTCGGATTGTCCACGGCACCTCGGATCTTTACAAAGGTAATGGCCGAGATGATGATTCTTCTTCGAAGAAAAGGCGTATTAATTATCCCATACTTGGACGATCTCCTAATAAGGGCGAGGTCCAGAGAACAGCTAGAGATGGGATTAGCACTGTCTCAAGAAGTGCTAAAACAGCACGGGTGGATTCTGAATATTCCAAAATCCCAGTTAATGCCGACAACTCGTCTGCTGTTCCTAGGGATGATTCTGGACACGGTTCAGAAAAAGGTTTTTCTCCCGGAGGAAAAAGCCAAGGAGTTATCCGAGCTTGTCAGGAACCTCCTAAAACCAGGAAAGGTGTCTGTACATCAATGCACAAGAGTCCTGGGAAAAATGGTGGCTTCTTACGAAGCAATTCCATTCGGCAGATTCCACGCAAGAATTTTCCAAAGGGATCTGTTGGACAAATGGTCAGGGTCGCATCTTCAGATGCACCTGCGGATAACCCTGTCTCCAAGGACAAGGGTGTCTCTTCTGTGGTGGTTGCAGAGTGCTCATCTATTGGAGGGCCGCAGATTCGGCATACAGGATTGGATCCTGGTGACCACGGACGCCAGCCTGAGAGGCTGGGGAGCAGTCACACAAGGAAGAAACTTCCAGGGAGTATGGACGAGCCTGGAAACGTCTCTTCACATAAACATTCTGGAACTAAGAGCAATATACAATGCTCTAAGCCAGGCAGAACCTCTGCTTCAGGGAAAACCGGTGTTGATCCAGTCGGACAACATCACGGCAGTCGCCCATGTGAACAGACAGGGCGGCACAAGAAGCAGGAGTGCAATGGCAGAAGCTGCAAGGATTCTTCGCTGGGCAGAGAATCATGTGATAGCACTGTCAGCAGTGTTCATCCCGGGAGTGGACAACTGGGAAGCAGACTTCCTCAGCAGACACGATCTTCACCCGGGAGAGTGGGGACTTCATCCAGAAGTCTTCCACATGCTGGTAACCCGTTGGGAAAGACCAATGGTGGACATGATGGCGTCTCGCCTCAACAAAAAACTGGACAGGTATTGCGCCAGGTCAAGAGATCCGCAGGCAATAGCTGTGGACGCGCTGGTAACGCCTTGGGTGTACCAGTCGGTGTATGTGTTTCCTCCTCTGCCTCTCATACCAAAAGTATTGAGAATTATACGGCAAAGAGGCGTAAGAACGATACTAGTGGTTCCGGATTGGCCAAGAAGGACTTGGTACCCGGAACTTCAAGAGATGATCACGGAAGATCCGTGGCCTCTACCTCTAAGGAGGGACTTGCTTCAGCAGGGTCCCTGTCTGTTTCAAGACTTACCGCGGCTGCGTTTGACGGCATGGCGGTTGAACGCCGGATCCTAAAGGAAAAAGGCATGCCGGAAGAAGTCATTCCTACTTTGATTAAAGCAAGGAAGGAAGTAACCGTGCAACATTATCACCGAATTTGGCGAAAATATGTTGCGTGGTGCGAAGATCGGAGTGCTCCGACGGAGGAATTTCAACTGGGTCGATTCCTACATTTCCTGCAATCAGGATTGTCTATGGGTCTCAAATTGGGATCTATTAAGGTTCAAATTTCGGCCCTGTCGATTTTCTTTCAAAAAGAATTGGCTTCAGTCCCTGAAGTCCAGACCTTTGTTAAGGGAGTGCTGCATATACAGCCTCCTGTGGTGCCTCCAGTGGCACCGTGGGATCTCAATGTGGTTTTGGAATTTCTAAAATCTCATTGGTTTGAACCACTAAAAAAGGTGGATTTAAAATATCTCACATGGAAAGTGACCATGTTACTAGCCCTGGCTTCGGCCAGGAGAGTGTCAGAACTGGCAGCTTTATCTTACAAAAGCCCATATCTGATTTTCCATTCGGACAGGGCAGAACTGCGGACTCGTCCGCATTTTCTCCCTAAGGTGGTGTCAGCATTTCATCTGAACCAGCCTATTGTAGTGCCTGCGGCTACAAGTGACTTGGAGGACTCCAAGTTACTGGACGTTGTCAGAGCATTAAAAATATATATTGCAAGGACAGCTGGAGTCAGAAAATCTGACTCGTTGTTTATATTGTATGCACCCAACAAGATGGGTGCTCCTGCGTCTAAGCAGACGATTGCTCGTTGGATCTGTAGCACAATCCAACTTGCACATTCTGTGGCAGGCCTGCCACAGCCTAAATCTGTAAAGGCCCACTCCACAAGGAAGGTGGGCTCATCTTGGGCGGCTGCCCGAGGGGTCTCGGCATTACAACTTTGCCGAGCAGCTACGTGGTCAGGGGAGAACACGTTTGTAAAATTTTACAAATTTGATACTCTGGCTAAGGAGGACCTGGAGTTCTCTCATTCGGTGCTGCAGAGTCATCCGCACTCTCCCGCCCGTTTGGGAGCTTTGGTATAATCCCCATGGTCCTTTCAGGAACCCCAGCATCCACTAGGACGATAGAGAAAATAAGATTTTACTTACCGATAAATCTATTTCTCGGAGTCCGTAGTGGATGCTGGGCGCCCATCCCAAGTGCGGATTATCTGCATAAATTGTACATAGTTATTGTTAACTAATTCGGGTTATTGTTGAAGGAAGCCATCTTTCAGAGGCTCCGCTGTTATCATACTGTTAACTGGGTTTAGATCACAAGTTGTACGGTGTGATTGGTGTGGCTGGTATGAGTCTTACCCGGGATTCAAAATCCTCCCTTATTGTGTACGCTCGTCCGGGCACAGTACCTAACTGGAGTCTGGAGGAGGGTCGTGGGGGGAGGAGCCAGTGCACACCACCTGATCGGAAAAAGCTTTACTTTTTGTGCCCTGTCTCCTGCGGAGCCGCTGTTCCCCATGGTCCTTTCAGGAACCCCAGCATCCACTACGGACTCCGAGAAATAGATTTATCGGTAAGTAAAATCTTATTATTAGTAGTATACTATCTCTTTATCAACCAGTCTATATTAGCAGCAGACACAGTACAGTGCGGTAGTTCACGGCTGTGGCTACCTCTGTGTCGGCACTCGGCAGCCCGTCCATAATTGTATATACCACCTAACCGTGGTTTTTTTTTCTTTCTTTATACATACATACTAGTTACGAGTATACTATCTCTTTATCAACCAGTCTATATATTAGCAGCAGACACAGTACAGTGCGGTAGTTCACGGCTGTGGCTACCTCTGTGTCGGCACTCGGCAGCCCGTCCATAATTGTATATACCACCTAACCGTGGTTTTTTTTTCTTTCTTTATACATACATACTAGTTACGAGTATACTATCTCTTTATCAACCAGTCTATATATTAGCAGCAGACACAGTACAGTGCGGTAGTTCACGGCTGTGGCTACCTCTGTGTCGGCACTCGGCAGCCCGTCCATAATTGTATATACCACCTAACCGTGGTTTTTTTTTCTTTCTTTATACATACATACTAGTTACGAGTATACTATCTCTTTATCAACCAGTCTATATATTAGCAGCAGACACAGTACAGTGCGGTAGTTCACGGCTGTGGCTACCTCTGTGTCGGCACTCGGCAGCCCGTCCATAATTGTATATACCACCTAACCGTGGTTTTTTTTTCTTTCTTTATACATACATACTAGTTACGAGTATACTATCTCTTTATCAACCAGTCTATATATTAGCAGCAGACACAGTACAGTGCGGTAGTTCACGGCTGTGGCTACCTCTGTGTCGGCACTCGGCAGCCCGTCCATAATTGTATATACCACCTAACCGTGGTTTTTTTTTCTTTCTTTATACATACATACTAGTTACGAGTATACTATCTCTTTATCAACCAGTCTATATATTAGCAGCAGACACAGTACAGTGCGGTAGTTCACGGCTGTGGCTACCTCTGTGTCGGCACTCGGCAGCCCGTCCATAATTGTATATACCACCTAACCGTGGTTTTTTTTTCTTTCTTTATACATACATACTAGTTACGAGTATACTATCTCTTTATCAACCAGTCTATATATTAGCAGCAGACACAGTACAGTGCGGTAGTTCACGGCTGTGGCTACCTCTGTGTCGGCACTCGGCAGCCCGTCCATAATTGTATATACCACCTAACCGTGGTTTTTTTTTCTTTCTTTATACATACATACTAGTTACGAGTATACTATCTCTTTATCAACCAGTCTATATATTAGCAGCAGACACAGTACAGTGCGGTAGTTCACGGCTGTGGCTACCTCTGTGTCGGCACTCGGCAGCCCGTCCATAATTGTATACTAGTATCCAATCCATCCATCTCCATTGTTTACCTGAGGTGCCTTTTAGTTGTGCCTATTAAAATATGGAGAACAAAAATGTTGAGGTTCCAAAATTAGGGAAAGATCAAGATCCACTTCCACCTCGTGCTGAAGCTGCTGCCACTAGTCATGGCCGAGACGATGAAATGCCAGCAACGTCGTCTGCCAAGGCCGATGCCCAATGGCATAGTACAGAGCATGTCAAAACCAAAACACCAAATATCAGTAAAAAAAGGACTCCAAAACCTAAAATAAAATTGTCGGAGGAGAAGCGTAAACTTGCCAATATGCCATTTACCATACGGAGTGGCAAGGAACGGCTGAGGCCCTGGCCTATGTTCATGGCTAGTGGTTCAGCTTCACATGAGGATGGAAGCACTCAGCCTCTCGCTAGAAAAATGAAAAGACTCAAGCTGGCAAAAGCAGCACAGCAAAGAACTGTGCATTCTTCGAAATCCCAAATCCACAAGGAGAGTCCAATTGTGTCGGTTGCGATGCCTGACCTTCCCAACACTGGACGTGAAGAGCATGCGCCTTCCACCATTTGCACGCCCCCTGCAAGTGCTGGAAGGAGCACCCGCAGTCCAGTTCCTGATAGTCAGATTGAAGATGTCAGTGTTGAAGTACACCAGGATGAGGAGGATATGGGTGTTGCTGGCGCTGGGGAGGAAATTGACCAGGAGGATTCTGATGGTGAGGTGGTTTGTTTAAGTCAGGCACCCGGGGAGACACCTGTTGTCCGTGGGAGGAATATGGCCGTTGACATGCCAGGTGAAAATACCAAAAAAATCAGCTCTTCGGTGTGGAGGTATTTCACCAGAAATGCGGACAACAGGTGTCAAGCCGTGTGTTCCCTTTGTCAAGCTGTAATAAGTAGGGGTAAGGACGTTAACCACCTCGGAACATCCTCCCTTATACGTCACCTGCAGCGCATTCATAATAAGTCAGTGACAAGTTCAAAAACTTTGGGTGACAGCGGAAGCAGTCCACTGACCAGTAAATCCCTTCCTCTTGTAACCAAGCTCACGCAAACCACCCCACCAACTCCCTCAGTGTCAATTTCCTCCTTCCCCAGGAATGCCAATAGTCCTGCAGGCCATGTCACTGGCAATTCTGACGAGTCCTCTCCTGCCTGGGATTCCTCCGATGCATCCTTGCGTGTAACGCCTACTGCTGCTGGCGCTGCTGTTGTTGCCGCTGGGAGTCGATGGTCATCCCAGAGGGGAAGTCGTAAGCCCACTTGTACTACTTCCAGTAAGCAATTGACTGTTCAACAGTCCTTTGCGAGGAAGATGAAATATCACAGCAGTCATCCTACTGCAAAGCGGATAACTGAGTCCTTGACAACTATGTTGGTGTTAGACGTGCGTCCGGTATCCGCCGTTAGTTCACAGGGAACTAGACAATTTATTGAGGCAGTGTGCCCCCGTTACCAAATACCATCTAGGTTCCACTTCTCTAGGCAGGCGATACCGAGAATGTACACGGACGTCAGAAAAAGACTCACCAGTGTCCTAAAAAATGCAGTTGTACCCAATGTCCACTTAACCACGGACATGTGGACAAGTGGAGCAGGGCAGGGTCAGGACTATATGACTGTGACAGCCCACTGGGTAGATGTATGGACTCCCGCCGCAAGAACAGCAGCGGCGGCACCAGTAGCAGCATCTCGCAAACGCCAACTCTTTCCTAGGCAGGCTACGCTTTGTATCACCGCTTTCCAGAATACGCACACAGCTGAAAACCTCTTACGGCAACTGAGGAAGATCATCGCGGAATGGCTTACCCCAATTGGACTCTCCTGTGGATTTGTGGCATCGGACAACGCCAGCAATATTGTGTGTGCATTAAATATGGGCAAATTCCAGCACGTCCCATGTTTTGCACATACCTTGAATTTGGTGGTGCAGAATTTTTTAAAAAACGACAGGGGCGTGCAAGAGATGCTGTCGGTGGCCAGAAAAATTGCGGGACACTTTCGGCGTACAGGCACCACGTACAGAAGACTGGAGCACCACCAAAAACTACTGAACCTGCCCTGCCATCATCTGAAGCAAGAAGTGGTAACGAGGTGGAATTCAACCCTCTATATGCTTCAGAGGTTGGAGGAGCAGCAAAAGGCCATTCAAGCCTATACAATTGAGCACGATATAGTAGGTGGAATGCACCTGTCTCAAGTGCAGTGGAGAATGATTTCAACTTTGTGCAAGGTTCTGATGCCCTTTGAACTTGCCACACGTGAAGTCAGTTCAGACACTGCCAGCCTGAGTCAGGTCATTCCCCTCATCAGGCTTTTGCAGAAGAAGCTGGAGGCATTGAAGAAGGAGCTAAAAGGGAGCGATTCCGCTAGGCATGTGGGACTTGTGGATGCAGCCCTTAATTCGCTTAACAAGGATTCACGGGTGGTCAATCTGTTGAAATCAGAGCACTACATTTTGGCCACCGTGCTCGATCCTAGATTTAAAGCCTACCTTGGATCTCTCTTTCCGGCAGACACAGGTCTGCTGGGGTTGAAAGACCTGCTGGTGACAAAATTGTCAAGTCAAGCGGAACGCGACCTGTCAACATCTCCTCCTTCACATTCTCCCGCAACTGGGGGTGCGAGGAAAAGGCTCAGAATTCCGAGCCCACCCGCTGGCGGTGATGCAGGGCAGTCTGGAGCGACTGCTGATGCTGACATCTGGTCCGGACTGAAGGACCTGACAACGATTACGGACATGTCGTCTACTGTCACTGCATATGATTCTCTCAACATTGATAGAACTGG